>NC_056747.1:575539587-575824587 GCF_019279795.1 Protopterus annectens | reverse complement strand
CACAGTTGTAGCCAAGGAAATTTTGAGCTGGGAAACTATCTAAATTGCCTAAGCAAAGTAAGGCCTTACACCAAGTTTAATGCTATTGTAACTGAGAAAAAAATGGAGGCAGTAACTTTAGAAAAGGGAAGGAGAAAGTTACATAAATGGATTTTTTTTATCCCAGTACATGCAGAATACTGCTGAAGAGGAATGATGTCTAATGGATGGCAGAAATTGAGCAATTTTAAACAGTGGAATGACTGACAATTGTTAAAAAAATGTATACTGAAAGGAAAACGTTACAATGATTTATTTTCTATTAAATGTAAGTGTCCCTCTAGCACGACGGCAATTTTGATTTCAAAAATATTTAAAAACATTTAAGACCATGTGGCCTAGCCCTACTTGAGAAAGGGGATACAGCCTGAGGGCAGATAAAAGCAATAAGAACTGGTTGCAATAATGAACTGTCTTGAAACTTCAAACTCAAATAAGTTTATGCAGCCATCAGACCTTGTGGGGCTTTTGCTTCTTTGAAGTCCTATCCCCACACCTACTCATGCCCAGTAAAATGCCCATGGAACTCTCAAGGGCATATTATTTATTCTGTGAGGGAGAAACCCCAGGATATCTCCTAGAAGCCAATGCTCCTGCAGGGTTTTATGGTCCTCTGCAGGGAATTAACTACAGATGTGCACCATTACCATGGCACTGCCACACCCCCAAATGGGAAGGGGGTGAGCCAGCATCACTCTTCTCCCTCACAGCAGCTATCTGAGCTGCTAATCAAATGCATATCATCTGGGTCACTGTCAAGACTCTGTCCCTCTACTCCCAACAGAGCTGGCATATACAAGCTTTAGATTTGATATGGAACCACTTGAAAGCAGAATTATTTCTATAGTCCAACACTACACAGCTGAATGACAATTTATGATCCATTTTATTGAAAAAAGATTAGCTATGCAATATTTGGAAAAGGTAACAGTAAAACAAAAGCACAATTAATGAGTACTCAAGATAAAGCACAATCAGTGACTGCATGTTTAAAAAGTACTCAAGACATGCACATTCAGATGAAATGTATGACTCAAATGCAAGTGTGCTCATGCTGCATTAAATGTCATGGGCGTTACAACTGGGCAATTACATTCCACAAGATATTAAAATGTTGCACTAACAGCAGTACTCTAGCAGTGATAAGTTTATCAACAGTTTACCAATATTAGAAGGTCTCAAATTTGCATGCCACTCGATTTTATAGGGACTACTAAGGAAGCAATGGGGAAAATATGGACTACAGACTTCTGAGCATTTATAACAGATATAACCAAGTTGGGCAGAGTTTGTTCACCTAAGAGGTACATTCCAATGGTCATAATGACTTGTGTATTAAGATATTCCACCCATCCACAACCTCCCCCCAATTTCTACACATGGGGTCAGTGTCACTAACAGTGACAATGCACTATAGCCAATATTCACACTGCTGGGTGGCTAGCCATACAGTGGTTCTTCCATACCACACACACACACTAGGACTTATTTGGCTCTGCACTCGTCTCCATTCCCAAATATTTTACACTCCAACAAGCTAATGCTAATTCCCCAGAGCTCAGAGTATAGCCCATTAAACATTACTGAAACATTTATAAACCTTCAATTTTACAGTGTGAAAAAAAAAAAGATAGTTAAGATAATGAAACCGGCACCCTCTGAGCACCTGGACATTCTGTATCAATTAAACTAGGACCCCCAAACTGCTGTTGCATCAATTAGCATTTCTTTAGAGAGACTACTGGATCCCTGCTTGCATGAATGAGAATGACTACATATCTGAAGTTCAGTATCCTGAGTGCCCAGGAGTCTTAGCCGATGAAGCCCAAAAATTTTGGGAATGTTAAGTTAAATGCCTATGGGATGCCACTACTTAAAAAAAGCACCTACTACTTCATTAAGTATCCCAACTGAGGATGTTGGAGAATAAATACCCCCCCCCCCCAAGGAATACTGCTCAGAAGTTTTGGGTGTCATAAATTTCAAAAGTCACAAGGTTTTATATTGCTTTTGAATGAAAAGCACTATGCAGAACTACTATTTCAGGTTTCTTGAAGGAAATTAACATGCTCTACTTTAAGAAGAAATTTCACATAGGTAATTTCGATCATGGTAGAGTTGTTGCCATATATTATTTTCTGAATTGCAAATATGACAATGCGTAATGGTCTGAGTTACATTGATAATTCACTGGCAACAACTCGCCACTTCTGCCTCTTTAGTTTCACTTTAGATCTTGGATAAGACTTGAGTGATTATGCTTATTAGGTTACTTTGGCTGATCTGCAGAATTAGAATGTTTTGGATGTGCATGCTTTTTGATTTAATATGGAATGTTTTAGGGTCCTTGAACATTTCTACTGGTAATGTGGAAGTGTGCTGAGCTATAAGATTTCTGATTCTTAAAGGGCCAAAAATGCATTTCTTTTGGAATGTATATTTTATGAAAGGTTACGTTTGGTAACATGGAAGTATGCACTATAAACATTGTGCAGTCACTAGATTAAGTTAAGATTTAGAGAATAAGATCCTTCCTACAAGCTACACTATGGACCCAATTATTTTTTGGCATGGGATCAAGTTTATGGACTTTTACAAAGTAAAATATAACTTGGAGAAGCGTCACATTCCCATAGGTAGTAGACCATATACCATTTATTACATACAGACTGACATTGCTTTTTTGTTTGCATCTTGTGATTTTAGCAATGGGGCATTCATGGTAGGTCACAATACTCTGAATACAGAGAGAGAGGTCCACATGGACTTTAAGTAAATATGACAGTAAAGTGTAATTGTATATGGTACATCCTAGAATGTTCAGCTCTGTATAAACTTACTACTGAAGTGATGAATATTACAAATTCTTGAAGCTCAAACAGGGGACAGGGATGCTAGGTCATGATCAGAGTTAGATTCCTTACATTTGTCAGCCCACAAAGGTTTTTATCTAAAGCAAGAAAATGGTTTGATGTATGGAATGACTGGAAGGTGCTAGGTACATTTTAAATGCTTCATATTTTTAGAGAACTGTGGAAAGGTGCATGAAAATTAAAGAAAGTGCATGTTAAGAAAGCACTGCTTTTTGTGCTTGACCTCCAACTAGTTATTTGGACAGGTTGGCTTTGCTATTTCTTGAAGTATAAACATAAAATATGCTATAGGCTATAACCAAGGTTTGGTTGGACTTGAAAGAATGAGGTGTGAAGCAGAGTAAATGAGAGTGAGGTGGCTTAATCTCAGAAGCTGGAGACAGAATATGGATGACTGGAGCCAGCTTTCTAGTGGTGACTTTTTCAGGTAGGTCTAGTGAGTACAATGTGCAGCTATCAGGGTGAATTTGTCTTAGTACAACAGGGCAGGGATAGTAAAAGATTCTGTGAAAGAATCACCACCACTATGAGGATACCAGAAGAATGCATTTTTCAACTAAAAAATGTGATCCAGAAATATTTGTGGGGAACGGCACGCAAAGGGGTGTTTTTGGGGGGTGCGTGAACTGGGTGAGCTGTGTGGAGTTTGGCACATTTTTAGCTATACATTTACTGTCAATCTAGTTTGTTTTAATCTGTATAGATGTTAAGACTGTACCACCCCTCATGACACAGGCAATGAAAATATTTAGTTACAAGACATCCAAATATAAAAGGCATTTTTTGCATCTTATGGGACAGTATTAGAGACAAGAATACTGTTTACAAGATGGTATACAGTTAACCAAATCTTTAAAAATCAATGGTAGCAAATTTAAATTCTGTGCCACCCAAAAAACTTACCACTGTATCAACTCTCCATGGCCAAATCTCTGTTCACCAACCAACCTTAATCTAGTTCTTCTACACTTCAACAGAAGACCACAAAACATAAATGTTTCCCACTTACCCAGGTTCAACATTGTTCAGTACTAAAATTGCAATGGTTAACTTTTCTTAGAAAGTAATAACTACTGCAAATTATCTTACTTATAAAATAACTCCTGCCCCTCACTCAACCCACAATGAGCCTCCACAGACCACATCTAGATCACTCAAGATTATCCTTAACTGCAAAAATGTCTATTAAAATCACATGAGGAACGCTAAGTAACCCTTCCAAGCACGAAAACTGTGAAATTCATTGACCCCTACAGCATTAACACTACACTTAAAACAATTCCGAAAGCTAGTGTTTCGACAATTCAACAGTGTCATGCCCCTGTGGCATTACCCAGGTCAAGACTTCCACTCATAGGCAAGTACTAGGCTAGCTGTCCCTTGAAGGCAATTTTAAGCCTAGCCAATTTCCCCTTTTGTGCTCCAATTAACCTATCCCATTTGGTTAGAGATTGGCCTTGTATGGTCATTTAATTATACATCACTAATAAGAACAGCCGATATAATACCATAGCCAACATGATGGCTCACATGCTTGGGATAAAGCATTTAGGAGCTACCTCGCACCGTTACTCCTTCAGAGGACAGTGCTAGGACAAGTTTTCCGTTTCCCATCCATAGATTTCAGTTGTGCTTTAATATGGACAGGGCTGAACTTTGTTTTATGTGGATGAGGAGCATATCCAAGAGCAGTGGTATCCTCTGCAAGATATACCTGCCCCTCCAAACCACTCTGATTTTGCAGGTTTATATCCCCAGACCAAAGTATTTCTGATACCATACAACATGCTGATGTGCAGTAAATCCATCAGTACGGGGTCGGAGGATGCCTTGTATACCAGACATAGGTCACCTCTTAGCAGTCGGTAAAATACAGAATATAGCGACAGGGCTTTGAGTTAGTCAATGTAAAACATGTTGTTTAGACCATATATCCTTTTAGTTGGGCATCTCTGTAGGCATTCCTTTTGTTGGACGTGTCTGGATAGATACATGCCAAAGGGAGAATTATACTCAATGACTGGTCTCATGAGGGCTGAGTAAGAGAGACAATGGCATCCCTAGATCTAAACACAATCTCTTAAGCTGTGCAATATACAAAAATATTCTTACAATGGACACATGCTGATCAAAAGATAGGCCACTGTCCACATAAGGTCCCAAATCCCAAACAACTGGGTCAACTCTCAGGAGGTGTATTGTTAACATGTTAGTTCCTTGGGATAGATGACTTTCCAAAGGATACAAAGCATTTTTTCACATTAAATGTCAGTCCATGATTTTAGCACCAGTTATTTATTTGGGACAAATCTTCCTGCAGGATGACCAAGTCATCTGGGGATTCGATCACTGCCCCTAGTTTACAATCATCTGCAAACTGTCACCCAGTGCCCTTCAGTGTTTGCTTTTACTTCAGAAGAGTAGATGCCAAAAAAGGAGATGTCCCAGCAGGGTCTATAATAGATGATCGAACTTTCAAAAGTTAGACTATCATATGGTCGGACACCATATTTCAAAAGTTAGACTATCATATGGTCGGACACCATATGCTCGAATTTTTGTAAGTTTGAATGTTTTAACGGAGATCTCCATACAGCACAGAAGGGGAAGATTTCCCTTTTCTGCACTGTAGTGTGATTTCAGAGTTGGTATACTTAAAAGAGCGGGGGGGTGCAGGGTTGGCTTGCCCCCCTGCTTAAAATGTTCAGGTAGGTTGTGTGTGTAGTTTTTTTTTTTTTTTTTTTTTATTAGATTTTCAAACTTTAAGTTCAATCATATGGTGTCGACCAAATGACAGTCGAACTTTTGAATGTTCGACTAATATAGACCAGTCTCAGCACAGAACTATGGGGTACACCACTAGTGACTGGTCTCTATGGACACAACTTGCCTATTTTGATTTCCTATGTCCGGTGAGGCAGATGGCACTCCAACTCACCCCAACTTCAAAATCTGACGAGTACAATTTTACACTTTTTCTTCCCACTTTCCCCTTACTATCTTTCTAGTCAAACTTTATTGTTCTATCCTCTCTCACCCCAAAGACACTTGCTGTCCTTACATCCTCCCTCAACTTTCAAACTCTAAAGGATATTCACTCCCTTACACATCTCAATTACTCTCCTTCTAATTCATCCATCATTCCCCTCTAGTATCTAACCCTCTCACAATCCTTACTTCCGTTTATTCCTTTCCTCATGAACAATAATTAAGCCACTTTCTTATTACAGTGCTGTACCAACTACAACCATACCAAAATGATTCACTACACTTTTTGCTACAAAAGTACTATTAAGGCTAACTTACCAACACAAAATTAAATACTAATGATCACTTAAATGTATACAACATGCCATCCCCTCAGATGAGGCATTAAACTGATGTCCCATCTGCCTAAAATGGCTGTAAACAAGGAGGATTTAAAAGACCCTAAGGCTCTTTTAGAAAGACAGCATGCCCTGGCCAAAGTAGCCTAGTCAGTATGAATACCACCTCAGGCCTTCCCTCAAGAGGCCACTGGATCTACTGGGACCAACTATACTGCTCAGACAAGCTCCACGTGGGTTTACAGAGTGGTCCTAGCAGCAGGGAACTCAGAAAAGCGACTACCTTCTGGATTTAAGTATCTTTGCTTTTTTTTTCACTTGGAATAGCTTCTGTAGCTTACCTTGAACTAGCCTGAATTGTTTTTTTAACCGATTGCTGCATTATTTTAAAATCTGCACTTAAAGTTACATTTTAGTCAAATTTGATTGAAAGTTTGCTTGTTTGTTTAATTTAACTGTGGAGGCTGCCCACTAAAGTGTGCTAGCCTGTGTAACTAATTTATCACTGTTTCTGCATTTTCTGCGTGTTTCTACCAAAAAAAACAAAAAAATAATCCTTGCTTTCCCGCCTTCAACTAGTTTAGACCAGTTTACAGACATTGCTGTATTCTGGGCTGTGGTGTAGTTCCTGTGTTGTCCATTACCTTACTTGGATAGTAGGAAGTTTCTTTGCTCACCAGTGGGAGTGGGGAGCCTTGAGCAGCCTACCTGTCCTTGGGGGAAGTGACCTCAGCACAAGAAGATGTAGTAATTGGTTGTTTTGGACCATTTCTAGTTCTTTTGTAGTTCACTGTTTAAAATCCGCATTTGCACGGCTTTGCGCGATTGTGCGCATAGCGTTAAACATTTTCTGGCTCCGCCTAGTCTGCTCTTCAAATTTTCCCTTAAGGAAGCTCTACTCTTAGTATAACCAGACTACTCACTGTATTATAAGCCTAGCACTTGTTCTCAATACTTCTCTACTAAGTAAGCACTCTTGTACTAAGTAAAGCACTACATCTACTTACCACCCCTGTGAATATCCACTTCCCTTAAAGGTATACCACTCCCTTATACTGTTCTAGCATGTCGAGTGGTAGATTATTGGCGTCGTCTCCAGTTCAGCCGGTCAATCTGGGCATCTTGAGACAATGCTACAATTGTCTCATGTACACAGACAACCCTCTCCTCCTTCCAACAAACACAAATACATGTGAGAGATGCAACTATATAGCCAAACTGGAGGCTGAACTCTCTCAACTCAGGGCTGGCATGACCAGACAGGAGGAGATGGCAATCACACACACAACAATCCCAGTCCCACATAGACCTACCACAACTGCAAACCAAACACATAAAAACACAAAGACATACTCGGAGGCTCTAATAAAAAACTTACCAAAACAACAGAGGCTCCCAAAGCAGACATCCAAAAATCCACCACCTCAAAACAAAACACATGCAACACATACTTCAATAAATCAGTGTGTCGACCAATCGCAGCCCTTAAGGCCAAACACCTTGCCTGACTCCATAGTCAGACACACTGATGTCCCACTGACCAGGCTGAACAAGGAGAAGGTGACTGTGAGCTGTCTATCGGGAGCTAGGATCCGCCACATAACACACACACTCAGGTCACTCCAAAGCAAGTACAAATATGACTCCGTCATTGTCCATGCTGGTGTGAATGACCTGAGACGTACCTCCCTGGACTACATGAAGAGAGACAGAGGAGCTCTCCAATTATGTAGCCCAGGCTGGTACGACCCTGACCAGCATCTTGCCCTCACCAAGAATGATACCACAATACAAAGACAAGATGATCAGCTTTAACAATTGCCTCAAGTACTGGTGTCATTCTAAGGGGATCCAATGTCTGTCTGCCTGGGATGATAGGTTGGACAAGCCACGCTGCTTCGCAAGGGATGGCTTACACCTGTCACCACTGGGCTATGCTGCTAAACACTAGGAGCCTAAACCAAAAACTACAAGAATGATGCCACAATATGAAGACAAGATGATCAATTTCAACAACTGGCTTAAGTATTGGTGTCATTCAAAGGGGATCCAATGCCTGTCAGCCTGGGATGACATGCTCGACAAGCCATGTTGCTTTGCTAGGGACGGCTTGCACCCGTCACCCCTGGGCTTTCGGATATTGGCAAAGGCTCTTGCCACCCCCATAGTGCCTTTTTTAGGCAAAGCTCAAAAGACAAACCCACCTCCATAGGTATCACAAGGGAAAAGAAACTAAGGGTAATGCTACTCAACGCCAGAAGTCTAAATCTCAAGATGCAAGCACTCAAAACTCTCCTCAGCATGGAGAACATAGATATCTGTGCAGTAATAGAAACCTGGTTCAAGGCTCCCGAGAGCACCCCAGCACTACCAGGTTATACCTCATACCATAATTTTCAGCCCCAAAACTCAGACCGAACCACAAAAGGAGGGGGAGTATCAATATTCGTCAAAGATACCCAACACCTTCAGGTTGGTGGTACAGCACGAAGCATCGGAAACTATCCACGTGCAACTAACAGTGGGTAAATCTGCCTTCCAGTTTATAGCCTGCTACAGACCACCCTCCCAAACCCAGGAACCCCACTCGACCTTCCTGAGAACACTGGAAAATATGAAGGTCTCCCCAAACACCATTATATTGGGCGACTTCAACTACCCAAACATAGACTAGGAGCATTACTCTAGCTCCAACACCCTAGACCAAAGGTTCCTAGAATTTATAAACTCAAATGCTATGGAACAACTTGTCACCACTCCCACAAGAGGGGAAAACATACTGTATCCCTCACTGGTAAGATCAGACCATAAATTAATCTCACTGGATATCCATATCCCAACCCCACACCCTGCCCAGAAAACCACAGTGACAAACTTCTCTAAAGCAAAGTTCACACTCCTCAAAACCGAGGTGGAATCCTTCAAAGCCCCCAGGCCTGTGGAAAATACGGCCCAGACTGCAGAATCCTTTATAAACGCATTCTATGAACACCTTCAGGAATGCATGGATCATGCAATCCCAAATAAAACCAAGACCCAATCCCCCAAAGGCATGCGTCCTGTCTGGTGGACCCCAGCCATAAACAAACTATACAATAGAAGGAGGAAGCTACTGCATGATAGCGCAAAATCCCAAAAAGGGAAGGCATCTCTGATCAGTATTAGAAAAAAACTATGGGCACTCATAAAATCATCTAAGGCCAGCTTCGAGAGAAAAATTGCACACGACACTAAAGATAATCACAAGGCTTTCTTTAGTAATGTTAGGAATCTGGGTGGAAATTCCCAGATATGCTCAGAGTTGGTCCAAAATGACAAAAAAAAAAATACACTGAACCCACAGACATTGCCAACATCCTGGCTGACAGGTTCAGCGCAAACTCCCCCCCCCTCCCCAAAACAGCAATTATCTATCCAGCAGAGTGCTGCCCCCCTGACATCTCAAATGCTCAGGTGAGAGCCGCCCTCTCCAAAGCAAACAACACAGCATCAATGGGACCAGACGGTGTCCCGGGCTGCGTACTACATGAACTCCAAGAAGAGCTGAACCCCAACATAAAGCTACTGTTCAATCTCAGCCTTACTACAGGATACTTACCCAAAGAATGGCGTACAGCAACAGTGGTCCCTCTCCACAAAGGTGGTGCCTCAACAGATCCTGGAAACTATCGCCCCATAAGCCTGACTAGCTTGGCCTGCAAAGCTATGGAGAGGATCATCATGGAACTCAAAGATATTGGGGACCTACAGACACTGGATCCTACCCAGTTCGGCTTTGTTAAGGGCAGATCCTGCCTCTTAAACCTGGTTGATTTCTTTGAAACAGTCACCAAGGCCATTGATGAGGGGAAGGTGGTCCACACAGCCTACCTGGACCTCACAAAAGCCTTCGATACAATACCCCACTCTGGCATCATAGATAAGCTATCCAGCTTAAATATAAACCTCTATGTCACTAGATGGGTTGCAAACTGGCTCAAGGACAGAACCTACATGGTCAGAATTGCTGGAGCCATGTCAGACTCCAAATCAGTTACAAGTGGCGTCCCACAAGGCTCAGTCCTGGGACCTCTCGTTCGGCATATATTTCTCAGAGGTACAGGCCAACACGGGAGGACTGTGGCTGAGCAAGTTCGCAGATGACTGCAAATTGGGTGCCATAATAGACTCTCCAGCTGACACAAGCATCCTCCAAAAGGGTCTCATTTGACAACCACGTGGCCAAAGTGGTTAGAAAAACCTTCTATATAGCCCACCTAATCATGAAGGAATCCACATCTAGATCAAGGGAGGTCATTGTGCCTCTTTACTCATCCCTCATCAGGCCCATAATTGAATACAATGCCCCTTTCCTGCAGGCTGCAGCAACTGGAAAGACCCCAAAAGTACCTCACCAAGAGGATCAAAGGGCTCAAACAGATGCCATATGCTGCCCGGTTAAAGAAACTCCAGCTTTACTCTGTTGCATACCGCCTGCTTAGAGGCGATCTGTGCCTGACGTATAAAGCCATGTCCAACCCGGAATTAATGGACATGCTGCACCTCAAAATCCAAATCCCATCGAGCTACGCGCTCGAGGGACTTGAACCTCAGCACTGAAATAAATAGGACATGCTGGAGGGACAGATTCATAACCCGGAGACTCCCTTCACTCTGGAATTGAATCCCAGTCCAAGTTAGGCAGAGTCCCTCATTGACTCTCTTCAAAAGAAATCTTGACGAGTGGATGGGAGATCGTAGGTTTACCCCGGGTATCACTTCTGTGTCACTCCTAAACAGAGGCACAGTAAACTAACCTCGAAAAAGAGCATAGTAAAACATTTAAAATGGGTGGCGAAAGCCAAACACACTCTGGCTAGGCTTACAAATGCCATAGGGCAGATAGCCTAGTATGAACCTATGAACCTATATAACAAACAAGGTACTGTGCATTCGCCATTTCAAAAAATACAAAATCAAATATTAAATATGGAAAAGTTCTCTTTTAGTAATGCACTATACTCTTCATCTCAGAATTCTCATTACCAGGTCCAAACCATTAATAAACCAAGTAGCCGGACATGTCTACAACGCATTATGAAAGTACCACAAGGCTATGGTAAGGAGTGCTGCCATATAGTTCTCATCAAGGTGATGCTCCCATACTGTCTAACATAGAAAGTCATAAATGGGAATTTAAAATAAGCATCCTATTCGCAAAGTTAACCAGTAAATATTCTATTCCAACTAATAAACTATGTAATTACTTGCTCCAGTATTCCGGCTTCCAATCACACCGCAACTGTTTCCTGTAGAACCGAAAACCTTTTCACTACAGTACTCTGTAAGGAAACTGGTATCAACACTTGTCATTTAAATACCTATGCAGTTAATCAACTCATAATAAAAACAGTACAAGAACCCCACTAGATACTTCAAGAACTGCACAGTGCAATATCAATAACACTTTTTTTCATCATATACCGGTAGGAAAAACAAACCACACCTCTCACTTTTGCATTCCGTACTTTCCTGGCACTTATACCGGTATATCAACAAACCTACCGTTACCGGGTGGTCGAGGTGACAGATGCTGGAGCTGCGGCCTTGTCCCCCTCCAAGGCGGTACCTCCTCCGGTGGTGGCAGTTTTAACTCCACGATGACGTCCCCCTAATAGTCATATAAACCTTGGTCTATGGGTCCCAGACAACTACGGTTCACTTCTACCCCTACAATCCACAAGCCCCACATCCAACCTCCGTATTCAAAATTAAATCAGCAATTCCCTTTCCCAGACGTATGCCACACCCCTACCGGGAAGTACATTCGCAGTGCATTATAGGTAGGTTGCTAGAGAAGGAAGTAGCAATGACTGCATAGTAGGTGCTTTATACCGTTAGTAGTTTATAGGGTGTATTCTTTTTGTTTTATTTACAAATCAGTGTTTTAACTTTTAGTGAAACATTGCAAAAATACAGAGAGATATGTGCGCAAATACGATACATTTAGTTTCACAACTCTTTATCATGTTAAGTTTAATTTAAAACATCTTAATTTACTTCATTATTTAGAGGACGGTCAGAAATTCTGCTTGTGTTTACATGGACATTGCTGAATGGCATGTCAATCATGCCTCATTCATATGCAAGTTCGGCCGTCAATCATACGCGCCACGCCCACTCCTGCGCGAAACTCTGGATGAGCCAGTCAAGTGAAACATCACCAAATAGTGTTTCTAAGGAGGGCTGCTTGTTGCTGTCGACCTATTTCTTGCTTACGGAGTGGGGGGGCAACAGCCCAATATTTTTTTTACCAAGAAAACATTTTAATTTGAAATTGACAGAATAAATGTATGTAAATCAGCGCGCATCATACCTCTCAACTTCATAGAGCATGAAATCTGGACAAAGCTATAAATAATGGGGGGCACTTTCTAAATATTGTCTTACAAACTTAGAAAGTTGATAGAATAACATGTTTTGAGTTAGCGTGAATTTTCTGAAGGGCATGAATCCTGAAACTCAAGTGTTTGTCATTATATTTTGACTGGAATCCTCAATGATTGCTAGAAAAACAGACTTAAAAAAAAAAAAATATATATATATATATACGTACATATAAGAGTTATAGACATTTTTTGCTTCAGAAAATGAATATTAATTCATATGCTCTTATTCTATCGATGTCTTAGGTAGTTAATAGTACTAATACTTTAAAACTGTCCCTAATTCTGTTTTGTCCCTGACTGGTTGAGAGGTATGGGCGGGAGTCATTAATATACCAGGCTCAGTTCAAAGTGCCCAACTGTAGCCTGACCATTATTTAGGGTGTCTCCATTTCTGATGCTCAAAGTTACACATTTCTTAATGAGGCTTTACCCAAGATTTGGCAGAACAAGTGACACACTCAACAAATACATTACCAAAATAAAGAGCCTCTGTTGCAGGATTGCATTGAGTGACATTTGATTACTGGCAAAGTCCAACTGGCTAAGAGGCCATTTTCAGCAGAGGGCCAGAGAGAAAAGCTGCGAAGTATTGCAAAATATTTTAAGAACAATAATTTTACAATCTTTAAAAATAATACAAAAAAAATCTACATTTAAATAATTAGATCGAGTTAGACATAATACGAAAACATTATATTGTTATAAGGCAACGATTTAATATTTAGAGAAATTTTAGCCAGTTTATATAGAAATTAAAGGTAAAGTTAGTGTAATACAAACAGGAGTTGCAATATAAAGTGAGAGAAAAGCAGGCTTATAGTATATGTAGAGAGAACCACGGGAGAGAACTTAATAGAAATGAGGAAGTGAGTGAAGAAGGGAGAGTATGGAGGTGTAAAGAATGAAAAGGTACTTGTACACATTTAGGGATATAGTTTATCTTGGTGCTGAGCAAGAGCATAGCCAGAATTTGGCTAGGAAGTATTTCAGAAAGGTTTTGAAGGGGGGGGGTGGGTATTGACCTGGTGGATACACCTAAGGAGTTTCAGGCCTTAGCAAAATTTTTCAAATATAGACAATACCCAGCACTTATAGGTTTATGGACACGCAGAAGTGTTTGGTTATTGGATCATAATGACTGACTGGGAACACAGTTGTGTAGAATGTTATTTAGTGCTAGACAAGCAGATGGATGCTGGATAATTTTAAAGGTAGTAAGAAGATATGTATATGTTTGTTGATGGGGTAGTTCTAACCAATTTACGTTGTTAGTGCTATACAGTGGTGGGTTCTGAAAGATGTATTTGCTACATATTTAACAACTTTGTTATAGCATTATTAATTTTTTGATTTTTGTGATGCCTGGAGTTTAGTAAGGATGGGAGCACCAAAAGTAGTGGCAGGTGTAGTTGTAGTTGTGTTGGTGAGAAAGTTTTTGATGAGTTTTTCTTCTTTGTACATGCAGGTCGACTGTAAGATTATCATCCACTATAATCCCTAATAATTTACTATAAGAAGTGACTTTAGTGGTTGTATTTTCAAAACAGAGGACTTTAAATTTTGTTTTATGTGAGAGGGATTTAGGGAAAAAGTAGTAAAGTGGTTTTAGGGTTGAGCATGAGTTGTGAGTTACAAAGCCATGTTTCTGTGGTTGTTAAAGTTTCCTGAGTAATTTTTTGGAAGTGTGCCTTATCAGATGTGTAAATGAGTGTGCAGTCATCTGCATACTGTGCTAGGTAAACCTGTTTTGTGGATGTGAAGGGTGTTGGTGAGAATGTTAAAGAGAACAGGACCGTGGATAGAGCCGTGTGCCACACCGGTGGTGACTGGGAGGTATGGAGGGAGGATGGAGTGCCATTTTACTGACCAATAAGTATTGGATAGTAGCTTTTGAACCATAGAAGGGTGGGCTGAGATAGACCTCATGAGGACATTTGAAGTAGAAGTTTGCTGTAACAAGTTGTGTCAAAGGCTTTAGAAAAGTCTAGAAATAAGGAGGAGTCTAGTTTGCCATTATCTTTAGCTTTATTGACAGTATCTATATAGGTTAGAAGTGCAGTGTTAGTACTATGGGAAGGACAGAAGCCATGTTGTGTGGATGATAGGACTTCTTCCTGCAGGAGATAGTTTAGCAGTTGTTTTTGAATACATTTTTCGAGTATTTTGGAGAAGGGGATAAGGCTGCTATAGGTCGAGGTTGAGGACTGTCATATTTATAGGAATAACCTATTTAGAAAATACATATTAAAATATTATAGATTTATTGATGATCTGATTTTTATATATGAAGGGGGCCAAAACAAGGTACCACAATTTATACAGGATTTGAATGAGAATAGGTTCAATTTGAAATTTGTTTGGCTACAGTTGGGGGACAAAGTGGTTTTTCTAGATATTGAGATGGAAGGTGTTGTGAACTTTAGTATTAAGATCAAAGAGCATAGGAAGTTTGAAAGTGGAAATCAGTTTCTTCATGGACATAGTTGTCATCCCTCTAACACTTTGCAGGCTTTACCCTGTGGGGAGTTTCTGAGATTGAGGAGATTATTTTGTGATGAAGGAGAATTTAATGAACTACAGAAGGTTATTAAAATATTTGGTGGAAGGGGTTATGATGATAAGATGTTATTTGAAAGTCTGAATAAATTAAATAAAATTTATAGAAGAATGTATCAAGATATAATAATGGAATTGAAGTGAAAGATTTAGTGTAGGAAATCCAACTCTGGTAATGTCACAGCATGACAGAACAGTGAATTTCCAAATTAAGGAAAAACAGGTGAAATGGGAAGCATCTGATCAGTTCCCAAATTTATTTCTTTATTTGACATTTGTTTACTAGTAAAATCCATCTGGGTCAAAAGAACCTATTTTCATTGGACACTCTGGGAGAAAAGCTCCAAAGTAACAGACAATTATGTACATATGTATTACTGTAATTTTTGTTTTATAAAGTAGGTAGGTAGTTTAACTTCATATGTAGAAACATACATCCAAAGCATTTTAACTTTATATACAGAGCAATACAATCAAAACATCCAGTAGCTGACATAAAATAAATTATTTTTTTCAAAACCTCAGAGGATGTGGGTACGCTGTGGCAACCCCTAACCGGGAAAAAGCCGAAAGACACAAAGATAGGGTGATGCATGTTAAACTTTAGTTCTTCCTTGTAATTTGAAAGAGAGATATGTTGCTGAGTTGCCATATGAAGATACTTTGGAGCCTTCAACAGGAAGCCAGTACAAAAGTTTTGTTAGTGTTGCACAGCAAGGAAAGGAACAGGAAACAGTGGCAACTCTGATGCAGTCAATGTTGTGGAGTGATAGGCCCGTGAGTTCCCATATGAAAAAATAACAGATGACACAGGATGCAGCTGAAGAGAATATGGCAAAGGAAGATGTTCTGGAACTTTCTGTAGAATGCCTGTAGGAGACTGAGAATGAAGGATGTGATCTCACTTTAGAAGAAAATGATCTAAAGGACGAGTTGTTTGATTTAATAGAGGTGGATAGACATGTTAAGAGCAATGAAAGAAACAGATTACAGAAAGTCAATAAGACAAAAAAACTGGAACACAAACCAGCAACCACTGTTGAAATGTTTTTTAATTCTGGTACCTCGGCCTTCGCCTTCTCATGGAATACATTTTCTACGCCAGCAACACCCCTTTTATAACACATCCATGTCATTTGCATACATAATTGATTCAACAAGACTAATTAAACCATATACCAAATTGCTTCAAGCATAATTTTCAATACAACTTATGTTTTTACTATAAAATTGCAAAATTGCAATCACTCATTCTTATAATAAGCGGAAAGAAGTGTATCAATTGTTTTTTTATATATATAACATACTTTTTCATTGACATTTTTCTTCCATGTCATGTGAAAATTTCTTTGAAACAACATTCAATTCACATTATGCACCTTAAGCACCCCTTCACGCATATATAAATGTAAACTAGAATACAAAATTCAAATATACATAATACTTACTACATTTCTAAATTCAGACCATTTGAAAAGAGAGTTTTGTAATTTAAAATCAATCTAGACTCCATTTCCAATAATTTATTGTGAAAAACTGCTACATCACTTGTGCTCTTAGGCTTCCCCAAAACACAAAAATGAAACCCTTCAGGAACCCCCTTGTGTTCTTCACAAAAGTGTTTGGCCACTGGACTATCTAACCTTTTGTGCCTAATGTCATCCAAATGTTCCATTATTCTTAGCTTAACTTTTCTGCTTGTTTGACCAATATACCATTTTGGTTTGTTACATCCACATCCAATAATGTAAACTACCCCCGTGGAATTGCAATCGAAACCTTCCAAAGCCCTATACAAAACATTATTGATTTTTGTACCATCTAAACTTCTAACTTTGGAACACACTTTGCATCTCCCACATCTAAAGGTACCTTTCCTAGTATTATCTTTATTTGTTTTTCTTGTATTTAATATTTCTTTTAAATTGGAATATCTGCCATATGAGAAAGTCACATTGGTTGGGAATAATTTCCCCACCTTCTCATCCCCAGTGACAATGGGCCATAAATTCAAAACTGTTTCTCTCACCTTACTTGAAAATTGTGAATATCTGGTGACAAAAAATATTTTATCTTTTTGACCTTCCTCTACAAAATTTTCCAACTGCATGGTTACATGCTCCCTTAAATCCTTTCGACCTACCCTCCTACCATTCACCAAGCCCATTTCCTGTACTACCTTAATCCTAGCTGACCTAATATTGGCCTTGGAATAACCTCTTCCAATGAGTTTCTTCTCAATTTTATCAAACTCAATACTGATTCTTTCACACTCAGATGTATTATTCCCTATGCGTTTGAATTCACCTGCTGGAAGAGAATCTATAAGATGTTTACTATGCATGCTTGACGCATGTAGAAAATTATCAGCTGCTGTAACCTTATAAAAGGGCTTATGCTGTACTGTATTCCTTGAATCTGTATACAATTCTATATCCAAATACTGAATTTTCCTTCCGCCAACCTCATAGGTGAAATCCAAACCACAAGGGTTTTTCCTCATTTCAAGGATGAATCCCTCAAAATCCTTAGGATCCCCTCTACACAAAAACAGGAGATCATCTATGAATCTCTTTGTATTTTACCACCTTGTTTCTAAAGAACTCCTTCGGGTAGATAAAGGAATTCTCAAAATGGGCCATGAAAAGAATGGCAAATGATGCCCCCATAGCCGTGCCTACCCTTTGAAGAAAAAAATTTCCTTCAAATTCGAAACAGTTATGTGTCAAACAGAATTCCAAAAGGTTCAGAATGTAACTAGTCCTGGGCCCTTCTCCCAACATTTTACTAATGGCTTCCAGTCCCCATTGCTTGTTAATACTTGTATATAGGGACTTGACATCCACACTGGCCCAATAAAAATCATGCTCCCACTTTATGTTTTTCATTTCCCTACAAACTTCCACTGTATTTTTGACGTGAGATTGTACTCTATGTAAATGGCATTTCAACATAGAATCTAAAAAAATTCCAATATTCTGCAAGTAACTCCCTTTGCCTGAAACTATAGGGCGCCCTGGTGGGTTAATAATATCTTTGTGGACTTTAGGTATGACAAAAAATCTGGCATTCCTCGGATTTTTGATATGTAATTTCTTCACGTCAGCCGACGTAAAGAAACCCAATCTTTCCCCTTTCTCTAATAATTCTAACAATAAGCCGTTGTATTCTTTGAAACAATTGGAACTTATTTCAGTATAGATGTTAACATCATTTAATAAATTAAGGGCAATTGAGTTATATTTCTCCCTAGATAAAACAACCCAATTGCCCCCTTTGTCTGCTTGGGTGAATACAAAATGTTCACTGGAATCCTTTAAATCTTTTAAAGCTTTCCACTCTTCCTTATTTAAATTGTACTCTTTGTCACCCCTGCTGAACTTCTCATACTCTTCTTCCAATAGTTTCAATAGTGACTTTTCAAAAATACAAACTGCTACATTGCTTTTAGGTGGAATAAAACTACTTTTGTGGGGAACCTTGGGCACAGCTAGCCTACCATATCCAGTATGAAATTCAAAGCCCCAAGAATCCGCATAGGTTGTGTCACTTGCAAAAATATCAATAACTTCATTTTCGTGTAAAGTCATATTCATGAGAGTACTATCTAAACTCACATCTACTTCATTTGTGATAACATCAACAGTTTGCTCCGAAAAAAATGTTCGCAAATGGAGCTTTCTGCAAAATTCCTTGGCATCTAACAGAATGTCTGCCAATGAGGGAAAACGTGTTGGAAAAAACTTGGTTCCCTTGTACAAAACTTTTTTTGCCTGGTTGGTGATGACACAGTTAGACAAATTTAAAATGCGTAAACGCTCACCTTCACCCTCATATGAAAACGGAGTATCATCTGAACCTTGTGCCTGGTGCAAAAAAGCATTCTCGTATAGTCCAAAATCAAAAACGCCATTGTAAATTGAGTTCCTATTATCTTCTCCTTCCTTTACCCTTTTTTTGCCAATTGTCAGATGCTAGAGTTTGTTTTTTGGATAGAAAGCCAATAAGACCCAAAATGTTAGATGTTTGCTAAAACAGATGAACACAGTAAGCATGACTGTTAACAGAAATTCATGTGAAGTAACATAATTAAATAGGGATATTAATAAATTATAAAAAAAACTAAATTTTAATTAAATATTTTTTAATAACAGATAAAGTCTTACTATGAAAATACATGACAATAAGGGAAAGAAAAGGAAAAAAATCAAATGCCATCATGCAGTATCAAATAGAAAAAAAACTATACAGCAATTAAGAGAAGAGTCTCTGTTAGAAGAGTATAGAAGAGGGAACAGATCAACAAAAATACTTAGAAAGATATGCATGATAAAAGCAACATGCAGTATTAGAACAGACTAGAATCTGTTGTACACTGTTGAAAATAATAAACTAAAGATATCAGCACAAGCAGAAAAACGTATAAGATCTGCAGACAAATATAAGTACAAAATAAGCAATTCATTGATGATCCCAAAAAGTTTTATATCGAATTAGGAAACAAAGCAAAAGGGATAGAAATACCACAAAAAAAGAAGAAATGGACACATTTTTGGAGAAATATCAATGAAGATGCTGTGGAACATGGTAAAGATGCTGACTGGATAGAAGAAATAAAAAAACAGTAAGAAGTTCAAATGCATAGGATATGAAATAGGATGAAGTAATGATCAGAGAAATTGGAACAAAATTAAGATAAGCTTCTAACTGGAAAACCCCAGGTCCAGATGCAGTACCTAACTTCTGGATAAAAATATTAACATCTTTACACAAAGATTTAGCCTTGAGAGAACTACTTATATGTGCACCTCGGGCACCAATCTATTAACAACAGGAAAAATGATACTCCTCCTTAAGAGTTAACCTGCAAGCTGTCCTAAAAACTACAGACCAGTGACTTGCCTTCCAATAATGTCTAAACTATACATGGGAATTGATGTTGAGTATAAACTCATTTAGAAGAAAACTCAATTTTGGTAATAGAACAAAAGGGTAACAAAAGAAAGTCATATGGATCATTTGTTGGTCAATGAAGTCATAATGGAGAATTGTGAAAAGGGGAAAAATCTAAGTATAGTATTACAGAAAAACATTTGACAGCATCCACATTCATGGATAAAAGAGTGCTTACAGATATACAAGATACACCCTGCATTGATCAATTACATTACAGTTACCATGAAACAGTGGCAAACGATTTTGCAGCTAAGTCATGATAAAGGAAAAAAATTATTATCCTGAGGATAAAAATTCAAAGGCGGATATTCCAGACTGACTCTTTGCCACCGTTCATCATTTGTCTTGTCCTTGACCCATTAAACTGTCTACTTAAAAGACTGGGTCATAGTTACAATTTGTCTTCCAGAAAACAACAATGTGTAAAGATTTCTCATCTTCCTTTTGTGGATGATTTAAAACTGTATAGTTTATCAGATGTGAAGCTGAAAGCACAACTGAAAGTGGTCAAAACTTTCTCAGATGATATAAAAATGCCATTTGGTCTTGATAAATAAAGTAACATTTAAAGCAGGAAAGCTGCAGCACAAAGAAAATATTCTGGGGCAGGAATGTGATATAAAGGAACTTGAGCAAGAATGAGTGCATACATATTTGGAAACTGATAAAGGATCAACAATAAAACAGCTAAGAACTTGCTATATTCAACTGGACGTATAAGAGAATTTAAGTACCTTTATCTGCTCTTTTTTTCTTTTCAAAAAAATACAGTATTTAAATTGATTTTAACTGTGTGGAAGGAATATTAGCTGAACTGGAAGTTAGTCAGTGTTTGCTGAATTTTGTTATTTGCCAGTAATTACAGGTGTGGGGGTAGTCACATTCTTTGATTTCCTGTCCTTGCCTATTTAAGTGGTACAGTGTGAAATATTTTCTGCTTAAAAACCTCAGCTTTGGCCGGCTAAGAACTTGCTATATTCAACTGGACGTATAAGAGAATTTAAGTACCTTTATCTGCTCTTTTTATTTCCAAAAAATACAGTATTTAAATTGATTTTAACTGTGTGGAAGGAATATTAGCTGAACTGGAAGTTAGTCAGTGTTTGCTGAATTTTGTTATTTGCTAGTAATTACAGGTGTGGGGGTAGTCACATTCTTTGATTTCCTATCCTTGCCTATTTAAGTGGTACAGTGTGAAATATTTTCTACTTAAAATCCTCAGCTTTGGCCAACTAAGAACTTGCTATATTCGACTGGATGTATAAGAGAATTCAAGTACCTTTATCTGCTCTTTTTTTTTTTCAAAAAAATACAGTATTTAAATTGATTTTAACTGTGTGGAAGGAATATTAACTGAACTGGAAGTTTTCACTCTGCTCTTCAGTTAGTCCCACCTACCCTCCCTGTTTTTGTTTTGGTGTTAATCTTAGTGGCCTTGCATCTGCCCGCCCCTCTTGTAAATTTGTGTTTGGATACTCCTTCTGGGCCCATCTCATTTGCTCACTCAACTGAGTGCAGTGAGATCATATTCTGATTTCAGGCACTCCTACTGTGTACAAAGAGAGCATCTGGGAAACAGAAAAAAAAATGTAAGCTTGTTTCCTGCCTTTCCTGTTAAAAGGTATAGACTATTTGTAGGCTTCTGAGCCCCCAAGCCCTTCCGTGTTGGAGGGAAGCCTTCTAGCTTAAATTTTTTTCTTATAACTAGCCAGTTTTCTAGTTTCAGCACTCAAATCTGTTTCTTTGATCTCAGCACTTGTTCAGAAAAAAAAAATTAATCTGCTTTTACTGTACTTGTGTTTCTACCTACTTTTTTTTACTTTTGCATCATCTTAAAAGTACTCAATTGTATTTATTACTGCTTGGTGTAACTCATTCTAAGCCTTTTGGTTTAAACACTTGGGCTTCGGACCAGTTGTTTTGCACTGAGAGGGTTTGTGGTCTGCACTGTAGTGACAGAACAGGTAGCTTACATCCTTCTAGGTTGGGAACTGCTGATTGAGGGCTCAGTGTCTGTTATTCTAAAAGTGTATTAATTCTGGTTTAAGCACTTGGGCTTTCAGGCCAGTTATTTTACATTAAGAGGGTTTGTGGTCTGCACTCTTGTGGGAGGAGAGGCTGGACTCTGCCCTTCTGAGCTGGGAATTTCTGGTTGAAGGCTTATAGTGCATGCATATCTGAATTGCTTCTTACTGAAGTTGGTGCGCCTTGTTTGCTGTGGCATAGACTGGATTCGGGCCTGCTGGATCTAGCTTTGTTTGTGTAACTTGAGCACTAATCCAGGCATTCTCTAAAGTATTCAATTGTATTTATTACTGCTTGGTAGTAACTTGATTAAAGTGTAGCTATCATTCTAAGTCTTTTGGATTAAGCACTTGAGCTTCAGACCAGTTGTTTTACATTAGGAAGGTTTGTGGCATGCACTGTGGTGGCAGGACAGGTAGCTTTCATCCTTCTAAGTTGGGAACTGCTGATTGAGAGCCCAGTGTCTGTTATTCTTAAAGTGTATTAGTTCTGGTTTAAGCACTTGGGCTTCAGGCCAGTTATTTTACATTAAGAAGGTTTGTGGTCTGCACTCTTGTGGGAGAAGAGGCAGGACTCTGCCCTTCTGAGCTGGGAATTTCTGGTTAAAGGTTTATAGTGCCTGAATATTTGAACTGTATCTTACTGAAATTGGTACACCTTGTTTGCTGTAGCATAGACTAGATCCAGGCCCGCTGAATCTAGCTTTGTTTATATGCTTGTTGTTTGTTTGCTTGTTATTTCCCTGGAACACTAATTCCACTGAATACGCGGCTTCTCAGCGCTTCTGTGGATCACTAGTGATATCTGCATTGCTTACTGTACTTATTTCCTTGTTTCACTTGAAAGAAAGTTACTGTTTGTCGTTTTTGCATTTAAGTTACCTGTAACACATTGCACTTAAGTTACCTGGCACTTGCTCACTAAAGCAATTATATAAGTCAGCACTAACAATTAAAAGCACTACACCCTCAATCCCCACTGGCCCTGGTTTTCAATTATTAAGGAATTCCCAATATTATTCTAGCATGTCCAAAGGTCAGTTGTCAATCTCCTCTCCGGTCCAGCTGGTGAATCTGGGAATCTTGAGGCAATGTTACAACTGCCTCATGTACACAGACAACCCTCTCCTCCTCCCAACAAATTCCAACACATGTGAGAGATGCAACCATATAGCCAAACTGGAGGCTAAGCTCTCTCAACTCAGTTCTGGCATAACCAGTCAGGAGGAGAAGGAAACCACACTCACTACAATTCCAGTCTCACATAGACCTACCACGACAACAAACCAAATACATAATCACACAAAAACATACTCGGAGGCTCTAAATAAAGATCTGCCGAAGCAGCAGAGACCTCCAAAGCAGACACCCAAGCAGCCGCTACCCCAAAACAAAACACGTGCAACACATATCTCACAAAGCCAGTGTGCCAAACAGTCACAGCCCTTAAGACTAAACAACACACCTGATATACTTGTAATAGGTGACTCTATCGTCAGGCACACTGATGTCCCGCTCACCAGGCTGAACAAGGAGAGGGTCACGGTGAGCAGCCTGTCGGGCGCTAGGATCCGCCACATAACACAAGCACTCAGGTCACTCCAAGGCAAGTACAAATATGACTCAGTCATTGTCCACGCTGGTGTGAATGACCTGAGACATACCTCCCTGGACTACATGAAAAGAGACATAAAGGAGCTCTCTGAGCACGTAGCCCAGGCCGGTATGACCCTGACCTTGAGTAGCATCTTACCCTCACCAAGAATGATGCCACAATATGAAGACAAGATGATCAATTTCAACAATTGGCTTAAGTACTGGTGTCATTCAGAGGGGATCCAATGCCTGTCAGCTTGGGATGATATGCTCGACAAGCCACGATGCTTCGCTAGGGACGGCTTGCACCTGTCACCCCTGGGCTTTCGGATATTGGCAAAGGCTCTTGCTACCCCCATAGTGCCTTTTTTGGGCAAGGCTCAAAAGACAAACCCACCTCCATAGGTATCACAAGGGATAAGAAACTAAGAGTAATGCTACTCAACGCCAGAAGTCTAAACCTCAAGATGCATGCACTCAAAACTCTCCTTAGCATGGAGAACATCGATATCTGTGCAGTAACAGAAACCTGGTTCAGGGCTCCCGAGAGCACCCCAGCACTACCAGGTTATACCTCATACCATGCTTTTCAGCCCAAAAACTTGGACGAACCACAAAAGGAGGGAGTATCGATATTCATCAAAGATACCCACACCTCCAGGTTGGTGGCAAAGCACAAAGCATCAGAGACTATCCATGTGCAACTAACAGTGGGTAAAACTGCCTTCCAGTTTATAGCCTGCTACAGACCACCCTCCCAAACCCAGGAACCCCACTCGGCCTTCCTGAGAACACTGGAAAATATGAAGGTCTCTCCAAACACCATTATATTGGGCGACTTCAACTACCCAAACATAGACTGGGAGCATTACTCTAGCTCCAACACCCTAGCCCAAAGGTTCCTAGAATTTATAAACTCAAATGCTATGGAACAACTTGTTACCACTCCCACAAGAGGGGAAAACATACTGGACCTGATCATCACCAACATGGGGACTCTATGCTTCAGACCAGAAGTGTATCCCTCACTGGTAAGATCAGACCATAAACTAATCTCACTGGATATTCACATCCCGACCCCACCCCCTGCCCAGAAAACCGCAGTGAAAAACTTCTCTAAAGCACATTTCACACTCCTCAAAACTGAGGTGGAATCCTTCAAAGCCCCCGGGCCTGTGGAAAATACGGCCCAGACCGCAGAATCCTTTATAAACGCATTCTATGAACACCTTCAGGAATGCATGGATCATGCGATCCCAAATAAAACCAAGACCCAATCCTCCAAAGGCAGACATCCTGTCTGGTGGACCCCAGCCATAAACAAACTATACAATAGAAGGAGGAAGCTACTAAATGATAGAGCAAAATCCCAAAAAGGGAAGGCATCACTGATCAGTATTAGCAAAAAAACTACGGGCACACATAAAATTGTCTAAGGCCAGCTTCGAGAGAAAAATTGCACAGGACGCCAAGGATAATCACAAGGCTTTCTTTAGTTATGTTAGGAACCTGGGTGGTAATTCCCAGATATGCTCAGAATTAGTCCAAAATGGCAAAAAATACACCGAACCCACAGACATTGCCAACATCCTAGCTGACAGGTTCAGCGCAAACTTCTCCCCTCCTCCCCACCAAAAGGGCAAATATCTATCCCAGCAAAGTGCTGCCCCCCTGACATCTCAGATGCTCAGGTAAGAGCTGCCCTCTCCAAAGCAAAAAACACAGCATCAATAGGACCAGATGGTGTCCCGGGCTGCGTCCTACATGAACTCCAAGAAGAGCTAAACCCAAACATAAAACTACTGTTCAATCTCAGCCTTACCACAGGATATGTGCCCAAAGAGTGGCGTACAGCAACAGTGGTCCCTTTCCATAAAGGTGGTGCCTCAACGGATCCTGGAAACTATCGCCCCATAAGCCTGACTAGCTTGGTCTGCAAAGCTATGGAAAGGATCATCACGGACCTCATAAATAAAGATATTGGGGACCTACAAACACTGGATCCTACCCAGTTCGGCTTTGTTAAGGGCAGATCCTGCCTCTTAAACCTGGTTGATTTCTTTGAAACAGTCACCAAGGCCATTGACGAGGGGAAGGTGGTCCACACAGCCTACCTGGACCTCGCAAAAGCCTTCGATGCAATACCCCACTCGGGCATTATAGATAAGCTCACCAGCTTAAATATAAACCCCTATGTCACTAGATGGATTGCAAACTGGCTCAAGGACAGAACCCACATGGTTAGAATTGCTGGAGCCATGTCAGACTCCAAACCAGTTACAAGTGGTGTCCCACAAGGCTCAGTCCTGGGACCTCTCTTGTTCGGTATATATTTCTCGGAGGTACAGGCCAACACGGAAGGACTATGGCTGACCAAGTTCGCAGATGACTGCAAACTGGGCACCATAATCGACTCTCCAGCCGACACAAGCATCCTCCAAAAGGGCCTCATAGAAACAGACAACTGGTGCCAGAGCCATGGCCTCAAGCTAAATGCCAAAAAGTGTATAGTCATCCCCTTTGGCAAAAACAAAGTGCCCACAAATTACCACATAGGTGGTAATCCATTAAGTACAGAAGAAGTCATTAGGGACCTGGGGACCCAAGTTGATAGCAATCTCTCATTTGACAACCACGTGGCCAAAGTGGTTAGAAAAACATTTTATATAGCCCACCTAATCATGAAGGGATTCACATCTAGATCAGGGAGGTCATCGTGCCTCTTTACTCATCCCTCATCAGGCCCATAATTGAGTACAATGCCCCTTTTGGGATGTACCTTACCAGACATCTGCAGCAACTGGAAAGACCCCAAAAGTACCTCACCAAGAGGATCAAAGGGCTCAAACAGATGCCATATGCTGCCCGGTTAAAGAAACTCCAGCTCTACTCAGTGGCATACCGCCTGTTCAGAGGCGATCTGTGCCTGACGTATAAAGCCATGTCCAACCCGAATTAATGGACATGCTGCACCTCAGAAAATCCAAATCCCATCGAGCTACGCTCGAGAGACTTGAACCTCAGCACTGAAATAAATAGGACATGCTGGAGGGACAGATTCATAACCCAGAGGCTTCCTTCACTCTGGAATAAAATCCCAGTCCAGGTTAGGCAGAGTCCCTCACTGACTCTCTTCAAGAGGAATCTTGATGAGTGGATGGGAGATCGTAGGTTTACCCCGGGTATCACTTCTGTGTCACTGTTAGACAGAGGCACAGTTTACTAACCTCGAAAAAGGGCATAGCAAAATAAATTTAAAATGGGTGGCGAAAGCCAAACACATTCTGGCTAGGCTTATAAATGCCCTATGGCAGATAGCCTAGTATGAACCTATGAACCTATGAACAAATGCAAACAAAACTCATTGGGTAATATTTTAGAAGACTAAAATTAATACCGAAAACAGCCCTTACACCTAGGAACAAAGTCCAGGCAATAACCAATTTGCTCTTACTGTTTTAACTAACAGTTTTGGGGTGACTGGTCTCAAAAGGTATTAGATCAGTTGGGCAGGAAAACAAGAAAAATGTTTCATGCTTATCACATGATATATAAAAATCAAAATATATAAAATTATCTATTCCTCATGAAGGAGGGTATGGTTCACATCAAAATTAATTACATGTATAGATCTAGTCATAGGACTGCATACATATCTGTAAACTCATCAGATGCCAACAAACTGAAAGTTTTGAAACATGAAGACAACAAGTCTAACCTGACTTCCTTGCTTAGTTTTGCATCAGTATATTGGTGTCAAGCAGGAATGGAAATCAAACCAGAAGTAGTTAAAAATCAGGCAGCAATTGAATGAGCCAAAAAAAAAACTAAAGAAAGAATATAAAGAGAAAGATCGGATGAGAAGTCAAGAAATGTGGAAAAAGCATAAATATAGTTGCAAGTACAGAAAACTCCTGAGACAACCTCATGCCAATCAGGATTTGATACAGGAATCGTTAAGGAGAGGTGAATTTAAAACAGAAGATGAAAGTTTAATACTGGCAGCCCAGGATAGTGGACTATATCCATGTTGGTTTACAAAGTCCATTGAGCATGTGGGAGAAACAGACAAATACAGGTTCTATAAAACAAAACTGGAAACAGCTGCATGTCTTGTTGCTGGGTGTGATACAGTAATAGCAGAGGGCCTATATTACTAAAAGGCACAATAATGTGGCAAGACTGTTGCATTGGGGATTGTGCAAGCATTATAATACTGAAGTAGCGGAGAAACTTTTGAAAACATGAGCCACAAAGCATGATAGAGAATAATGACGTTTATATCACATGTGAAAACCAGATATAGTAGTCCATGAAAAAACGACAAAAGTAGCAATGACCAATGAAATTGCTGCACCCAGTAATTACAGTGTCTTACATACAGAGAGATACAAAGTCATATAATAAAAGGATTTGCAGGCAGAAATGAGGGCAATGTGGAAGAATGATTCCCAGACAGTTCCAATAGTAGTAGGAGCAATGGGTCTCATAAAAAAGGATTTACAGTCTTATTTAGATATGCTTCCATATGAATTGCAGGAGGAGTCAGTTCTGGGCACATTGTGGGTGCTTCAAAGACCACTTTTGGCTAACATCAAATATTGAAGCAATACTAATTTCACAAACCTTAATCATATTTTGACTTAGAAATGGGGTCCTTTCCCATCATGGTATTAGAAATGCAAAAGACTTGGAGAAAATAAACCAAGTCAATCATACACATATGCCATTTCAAAGTACCAAACTGCTACAGACCTCTATTATGTGAAGTTACTGGAAAGAAACCCCCTCTCCAATAAACCAAACTGGAGTGACTAATATACCTAGGTACTGGAATAGTTATTTTGCTTTTTAAGCATTTATAATCTTTCAGTAGGCCATTTGTAATTTTACATCTTCCCATTTTCTGTCATGGTCTAGTTTGTAAAGGTGCTGTGGTGTCTCCACAGCTACTTGGCTCAGCAATGATTTTATAATTGGTAGTGTCATACCCCTTGCTGCCCATCTTTCAGGGCTTGGATTTTAGTGATACAGACTTCATCAGATATAATGTTTCTTGAACCATTGTATCCGTTCCTTTGAGTTATTGTATCTAATGAAGTCTGATAAACAAAAGTGCTCATTACTTTGAATAAACCAGACAATTTAAAGCTCAAAGAAGGATTAGTTCATGCTTTTATTGCTTGATGTTAAGACTGTGTAATGCATTCTACTCTGCTTAGCTGTCTGCTTGCAAAATACCTACAGGAATACAACAGTGGATTACTTCAAACAAAGAGTTTTTTTCCTTTAAATATTATTATTATGTTGCTCCATGACATGTACAGCAATGGATTTCTTAACATACTTATTACAAATGTCTGAGAAGTGTCCCAATATCCTCATTTTATACTTACATTTCAAGTAAAGGGGTGTATGTGGTGAAGTGTAATTATGCAAAAGTGAAATGCTATATTGGACAAACCAAGAAATGTGTAAAAGTAACTCATACAATAAATTCAGATCATATTTTAAAATGGTTCTTATTTAGAGATAAAAAGTCTTTTGGCTTTTCCCGGTTAGGGGTCACCACAGCAGAACTCCAGTCCGCTAATGATTGGCAGTGAATTTTTATGGTGTCGAGTTGCCAGCCCGGTGCCCAACCTTCAAAGAAGGCACACCCACAAATGCTCACACCTACCTGCATGTCCTTCAATTCACATGACTGCTGGGTGGACATGCAGACTCCGCACAGAAGGTGCTCCAGCCGAGAATCGAACCAGATAACTTCTTGCTGTGAGGTGACAACGCTAACCGCTGCACCATTCTGCAAATACTTCCAACAAGATAAATTATGTAGCCCCTTTACTGAAAGTTTTTCATAACACAGCTTTTTAACTCAGATGCATAAAATACCAGGACTAAAAAGATACTCCATCAAATGATGGGGCTAATGTTATATATGTTATACCCTGCTCTAATTTAATCTATCTTTCCCTTCATCTTTTGACCTCATTCCTTTCTGTTACTTCCTAATTCCACTTTTTTTTCTTTCTTTATACCAAATGTGTACTATAAATTGTAAATATGTTACCATAAAACTTATTCTGTTTTTAAATAAATATCATTAAGTTCTAATTAAATACTACTAAATGAAAATACCCCAAATAACTACATGGGTTTATACAAGACAATCAACTGAATAAATGTTGTAGACACCACTGCAGTTTTCTTGACAGCCTGCCAGCAAATAAGCCATTCAGTGAGCAGTAATTGCACTATATCTAAAGTTTCTTATTTACTTACAGATTACAGCACATACCTGCATTATAAACAACTGACAATTTCATTGTCCTCCCTGATGATTTGAACCTCTCACCTATTTTAGTTTCTAGCTTGCTAAATGATCATGTGAGCATATTTATAGAACTGAAAAGTTCCTACTTTTTTCCGGACTAGTTTGCCTATTTTTTTACCCTGCCTTTTGTATGTAAATCAATCCTTGGAATTAGGAGATTGTTTCAGTAATGGTGGGGAAGTTATACCAACTCCAAGAGTACAGCGCTTTGGAGTATTCCTTCTACTGCAAAGTAAAACAACCCTGGAATAGGTATATATAGTAATTGTTTTTTTGGGGGGGGGGGGTTACATGGGGCTTACCAACATATAAACATGCTTTAAAACTGTAAAAGCAAGTTTCATAATTTGCTGTTTTATGTTGCCATTGAAATATATATATATATATATCTGCAGGACTCTTTTTTTAAGAATTTTTTTATTGATTTAACATCTATACAATATATACACAGGAAGAAATTCAATATCACATACTATTATACAATGTTAGAAATACTTATGATTTATAGATCTTACTGTTATCACTTTTTTCAGTTTTATACAGTATTGCTGTTAAATTTAAAAATTATTCAACCGTAGGGACTGAATTCGATTTCTAATTTTTTGTAATAACTTTTCTAGCTACTGCCCGAAGACTCCAAAATATTTTTGTTGTTTTTTACAGATAAAGGAAGTGGAGCATTCATTAGTATTATTGATCTGGTTAAAGGACAATTACCAGACCATAACCACTTAAAAACATACTTATCACTTCCTAATATACATTTAATTTTTCAGAATCTATAAACATGTGCCCTATTAGCTTTTAAATCTTTACTACATCTCCAACAAACTGAAGAAGTCATTTTACTAAACTTAGATATTTTACAAGGAGTAACTAACATTCTATGTATGTATTTCCACATAAAAACATTCCAATATAAACTTGAAGAAGTTTGATTTACTGATTTAAGGAACAAAGTTTTATTCTTACCATCTGTTGAGTCACTCAATCCACTACTAGTTAAAAAGTTCTGGAATGTTATGTCTAAATTATTATTTATAATTAATTTATATAATTTAATAAAGCTTTCTTTTTAGGTCACTTTACATCTGAAGATAACATTCATATACTCATATAATGAGGGAATAGTGTTCTGTTCCTCTTCACTCATATTGCCCACAACTTAATTTAATTTCTTACTGATGGATTATATTACATGGTTAACAGATTCATCCAATTTATAATCTTTCATTAACTATTCTGGTGACATAGCAGTTCCTTTTTCAAAGCAACCAGACCATAATACTAATTCATTCCTTTTTAGTAAATTCATTTTAACATTGTTCTGAGTTTCCTTAAATCTAGAGGTGTGTACTATGGAAAAGCACAAAAATTTCCATTTTGATTTCAATGAGGTTTTAAAAACACATTTAACTGTTTTAAGAATTGATTTCATATGTGCAGGGTGTAAAGACTGTAATGAATTTCATTCTAAGGTAAATTTTATTAACCAGATAAAAGCATTGTTACATATTTCTAATTTATCATAATTAATAAATTTCTAAGAGTTTAGTATAATCTGCTTTTGAATGTTTTACCATTGACTAGTATAAGTTGAGTCTATCCAGAGTATAGTAGAGTTAAAATTTGCAGCAATGGAATAAGATTCTACATCTGGGAAGCTAATACCATCATACGCCCATAATCTTATATGATTTCTATAAATAATTCTCATCTTTGGATACCATAAGAATGAAGTTAACATTTCTTTCCATTTTCTTTAACATTTTTTTGTATGCCAGACATTAAATCTAGTGACTGCAATATATATATATATATATATATATATATATATATATATATATATATATATATATATACATATATATATATATATATATATATATATATACTGTGGGTGATATAATCATTTAAATAAGTACTAACCTATCCTCAAAAGTAAATAAAAAAAACACATTCATTCCATTTTAAGTAAAAAGTGACACTTCTTCAATTATTTTTTCAAAATTATAAAATAATCTTATTCACATCTTGACAGATTTTTATTCCTAACTACTTTAGTTATTTTCCTTCCCAATTATATTTATATTCATCTTTAAACTTACTATCTAGTAACTGATTTAACACCAAGCTTTCAGTTTTATTATTAAATATGAGCAGTGATACTTCTTGAAACTTTTCAAAATCCTCATCTATTTCCTTGATTGAATAATTTAAATCTCCTATAGTTAGTAAAATATAATTTGCAAAAAGCTGCATTTTAATTGCCAATCCTTAGTTGAGAATTTATCAATTTTTTCATTGCTTCTTATACTATTAGCTAAGGGTACGATACCTAATGCAAATAGTAGAGGGGACAATGGACACCTTTGCTTTGTGCCTTGTATAAAGTGAACCCTTGGGAAATCTAAGATCCAGTTTTAACATGTGCATTGGAGTCTATATGCCAGTTTTTTTTAATATTCCAATAAATTGTTCTGGAAATATAAAGTTTTAAACAAGTAGTTTCAATCTACATAATCAAAAGCTCTCTCGATAGCGAAGCTAATTAGGGTACATTTTTTCATTCCTTTTGCTAAATCAAGAATATAGTTCCTACTCTTTTCATATTATTTTACATTAAATATTGACTATAAATCTTGTTTGATCTTTATTAATTAACTTATCTGCTATATCTCTTAATCTTGTAGTGAAGATGGAAGTAAATAGTTTATAGTCGATAATTAAAAATAAAATTGGTCTATATGAGGAAATTAACTTATACTTTCCTTGCTTAAGCATAGGTGAGAATACAGAAAATTTCCATGAGGGAGGAATTTTGTCACTCTGGATTATCTGAAAATATTGCTCAGTAATTCTAAAATATTTAACGGAAGCAGACTATATAATTCTATGCTTAAACCATATAACCCTATAGCTTTACCATTTTTCACTTTATTAAAGCTTCTTTAACTTTAGTTAGGGTAATAAGCTTATTCAACAGAGATATTTGTTGGGCATTACATTTATTAGTAACATTATTTCTTTAAATACTGATCAGTTTTGTAATCATCAGGATTATTATTTTTATCTTTATTAAGAGCCTCATGGATTTTTTAAAAATATTAAGCATTTCCTCTATGTCTGACATAAGCTTATTACTGTGAGGATTTTGGATATTAATAATTTGTGCCCTTTGATTAACATCTTACTTCTCTTAGCTTATCTATGAATATCTTTGAAGTTATCTCAAACATGGGCAATTTTATTGTTTCTAAAGCTATCTATATTTTATGCATTAAAATGGTTTGATATTTTGTCATTAATTTGTTAATGACTTCAGTATTATCTCATTTCTTTGTCTGTTGTTCAGACTTTGCTTTATGTATATCAGCTTGTATTTCTAACAACTTTATCCCACTCTTTCATTGTATTACTATCCCCACTTCCATTTTATCACAATCCCCTCTTCCCAGTTTATCTTTAATATGCATTTTAAGGAATCCCAGAATATGACTTTATTAACCTGACCATCATCATACAAAGATAAAAAAAAATCTTGATTTGCTCCTTAAGGTAACTCTTAAGTTCTTTTAATTTCATCATATATACTGGGATTCTATAAATAATCTGAAATTTCCTTACCTCCACTAATACGTAAATAATACTTTTTGCATTATGATTAGGTAAAGGACAATGAATAGTTTTAAAATAATTCATTTTATTAAGTAAATCTGTACAGGCATAAATCCATTCAATTTTAGTTTATGTCCCATCTGCATAAGAATAATGGGTGAAAAACGACGACTTATTTTCTGCTTTTACTATTAAATAAACTAAATTATTATTACTAATTATGTGTTTAGTGCTTTAGCTGATGCTAGAATTTCAGCTTTCTTCTGTTCACTTATATCTTCTATACTATATATGCAGTTAAAATCCCTCTGCCAAAATTAAATTATTCTTCCAATAACTTTCTAACAAGTTTAAGTGATCTTTAGCCACTGTTACACCTATTTCAAGGATCCAGTAAAAATTAGCTAGTGTGTAGAGTTTTTGATTATAATTACTACAAATGTATATATTCCTTTGGGATCATTAATGGTTTCCATGACCCTAGGCATTACAGTAGATTTTTTCCAAATTGTATAGCTATTCCTCTACTCTTTTTATTAAAATAGGCAGATGATAACATTTCATAACTTAAGTTATTTAAATATTGTATATCTTTATCTATCAGGTGAGTTTCTTGCAAGAATATAATCTCCTCTATTTATTTTAGATATCTCATTAATGATTTCCTTTTACCATTTAATCCATTTACATTAATAGACAATAGATTAAAACTATCCATTGTGCATATTTGAATAGATTTCTTTTAAGAGATATGACATATTTATCCACCCTATTAATATAGTTGTGTGCGAGACTCTAATGTATTCCTCCAATACTTTCTCAACATTCCACATTTTTTGAATTCTTACTTTCTACAAACTAAACTCCTACAATTTGTAAATAACAAAGACAAAACAAGTCTACAAACACAACCTACTATGGATACTGAAGTTCCTAGTTTGCCTATCAAATGGGCAAACTACCAACTCTCTACCTACCAATATCTAAAAATTCATCAAAATCTAGCCAAGAGCTGCCATGATTTACAAATAATTGCCATATTATATGTAAGTTAAAAATAATACAAGCCTATTAATTTAGTTATATATTTTGCCATTTAAAATTATTCCCTTGTTACTACATAAACATTTAATAATCATCTTGTATTAATCATGAATATTAAATAATATGACAAATGGTATACGATATACTTATTTATGCAATAATAGTATAATTATCTATTAAATATTCCTAAATGATTCACTCATGCAATATTATTACAACTAAATCTCTAAATAAGTAGAACAGAGTAGGACCTGAAGAGGTAAACAATCTGTAAATGTACAGGTGACAAGTAATATTATTTTACTAAACTATTATACAGTAGGAAATCAGTGAATATATATATATATTTATCATGCTAATATATATATATATATATATATATATATATATATATATATATATATATATATCAATTTTATAGATCGAATAAAAGCTTTAAATTAATTTTAAAAGTGCAAGTGCCTATATTTTAAAGTTACGCAACACTGTTAATAAGGTAAATATCAAATATTTAAAAATCCTTTATCTTATTAAATTAAATCATAAAAATGTGTAAGGTCAAAGAGAATGTCTTGACATTTCTATGGAGTTAAAAAAATTGCAGTCTGTATTGTATTCAGATGTTACATTGTGTTTAATTCAAATCACATCCTCCCTTTCCATGTTCAAACATCTTGCAAAATCTACTTTACTTACTATCAAAATGGATGTCTTGATTCAGCAATAGAACACTCAAATTTCAGTTCTGACTTGTGAAAGTCTTAGTGAATCTAATAACATACAATATGCAAAAAGCTTCAAATTTCACATGACTAAGTTTCAAATTACAACTTTCTGGATTTTTTTAAATATTTTATGTGAGTTTTTATATATATTTTATGAGATCTTGTGCATTCACTTTTCTGCCATATGAAGGTATATGTGATGTATATCTTTCTTATAAGCAGTTTGCTATTTAAATACATTTTCCTTCTTATTTGCTCATTGATATTCTACATCTATTCTGTCTTACTTTCCCACTGATATTCTACCTTATTTTATATAATCACCAGGAAAAACAAAAAAATTAATGTTTCCCCAACGACAACCAAGAACAGCAAGAGAAAGGCAAAAGTTAAAATAGCCTGGATTCCACAAACTCAGGCAATCAGTATTTGTAGAAATTTAATCCGTAAATAGACTAAAAGGTTCTGATGAAGTCCACAACAGGAGTGGATGAAAGCGATTAACCTGTAGCACCTTTACATGGTTATGAATTTTTATTGTTTTTAAGTGATTTTTGTCTGTTTACAGATTACATTTCTACAAATACTGATTGCTGTTCTTGATTATTTTATATAACTTAAATTTCCAAAATCTCCCATCAAAGAGCTACTTAATCATCAGCTCTCTATTAGAGATTATAGTATGTGTATATATTTCTTAACTTACTGATATTGCTCTTTTATTAATATTGCATAGTAGATGTTTATTTCCTTGTGGATTTGCACAGTATTCATAAGATATTTACTCTTCATATTCACTCTAGTATTATAAGCAATCTTAACTACATATAAAAGAATCCCTGCTTTTTTAATTTGAATGTGTGTTTTTAGCCATTGTGAACTGCTTCTCTGGTGTAAGCTTCACATCCTGACAGCAGCATTTGATTGCAGCATGTGAAAATGATAACTCAACAGACATGAGTTTCTAATTTCCTGTGTAAGTTTCTTATTCTTCTTATTTCTTTTAAACTGTTCTGATCAGTAACAAACATCTAACTTTACTCCTTCCCATTAATTTATAGAGTTAGAGTTGATAACACTACAGTGTAAGCTATTAACATTCAGCAATAGTTAAGCAAATTATATGTCAGTAACAACTGAATATAAAACATTAATATAACTTTTGTTTTACTAGTTTACATCTAAAAAATATGTTATTTGAATACATTTCTTGCATATATACTTGAAAAGAAGTTAAAATCTTTTCTCCTTATCATTGTGGCCATGATTAAAGCACTCCCTGTTTTCACAAACATTGGTGATACATTCTGAATTCTACTTCAATCTGGATTTTCATCAAAACAGCTCAAAGTGCAGGTAGTAAGCAAAGCAAGTAAGAATCAAGCAATTTCACACAAATGGAGCATTCTTTTTTTCTTGATTTTTTTGAAGTGTTAATTGCTTCATAAATGATATGTGAAAGGAAAGTGTTACACAGGATTATCTGCAGGACTCTTCATAGGTTCATAGATGTGTACTAGGCTATGGCTCTGGAGCCTTTACAAGCCTAGCCCATAGAAGTGCCCTGGCATCATGCCATCCGATGTTAGTTCCCAGTACCTCTATCAGGTAGAGCCACTGGAGTGATCCCCAGGGTGAACTTTCTATTACCCATCCACTCATCAAGATTTCTCTTGAAGAGGAACAGTGAGGTGCTCTGCTTGACATGTATGAGAAGTCTATTACAGAGCATCATCAGTCTCAAGGTGAGGAACCTGTCCCTCCAGCATGTTCTGTTGATTGTGGTAATGAGGTTGAAGTCTCTGGAGCATGTGGTGTGGAGGCATTGGGATTTCTTTAGATGTAGCATTTCTAACAGAGCTGCGTCAAACATGGCTTTGTAAGTCTAGCAGAGATTGCCTCTACGTAGGTGATATGAGACAGAGAATAGCTGGAGTAGATGAGGGTAAGGTGGTACACACAGCCTATCTAGATCTCGCCAAGGCTTTCAACATCATCCTCCACACTGGAATTATAGACAAACTCACTAAACTAGGTATAAATCCCTATGTCACAAGATGGGTTGCCAACTGGCTCACTGACCGAACCTACACTGTGAAAGTAGCAGACTCTAAATCCAACTTCAGACCAATGACAAGTGGAGTGGCACAGGGTTCAGTCCTAGGTCCTCTCCTGTTTGGTATCTACTTCTCTAAAGTACAGGCTAACAAAGTTCGCAGATGACTGCAAACTAGGATACATAATCAAATCTCCTAACGATGTGGACATCCTACAAAAGGGCCTCACTGAGACAGATGCCTGGTGTAAAAGCCATGGCTTCAAGCTCAATGCCAAAACGTGTATTATCATCCCTTTTGGTAAAAACTCTGTACCCATGAACTACCACATAGGCGGTAGTCTACTTAACACCAAAAGTGTGATAAGAGACCTTGGGACACAGGTGGACAGTAGTCTCTCCTTTGATAATCACATCACCACAGTAGTCAGGAAATCCTTCTACATCATCAGTCTCTGGGTGAGGAAACTGTCCCTCCAGCATGTTCTGTTGATTGTGCACCTCATCACAAAAGGTTTCTCATCCAGGAAAAAAGAGGTCATTGTTCCCCTCTACCCATCAGTCATTAGAACCATTATAGAGTACAACGCCCCTTTTGGTATGTACCTCATAAGACATCTACAACAACTGGAAAGGCCACAGAAATACCTCACAAAGAGGATTACTGGCCTCAAACAGATGCCCACCGCAGACTGTCTCAAAAAAACTCCAGCTTTACTCTGTCACATATCACTTACTCAGAGGCGATCTCTGCCTAACATACAAAGCTATGTCAAACCCAGAGCTGTTGGACATGCTCCACAAAGAAATCCCAATCCCTCTGAGCTACACGATCTAGGGACCTAAACCTTGTCACCACAATAAACAGAACATGCTGGAGGGATAGATTCCTGTGTCAGAGACTTCCCATACTCTGGAACAAACTACCTATCTATATCAAACAAAGCTCCTCATTAGCACTCTTCAAGAAAAATCTTGATGACTGAAATTCACCCCGGGGATCACTTCTGTGGCTCTGCTTGACAGGGGCACAGGAAAATAATTTTCTTGGGTGGCAAAAGCCAGGGTACCATTTGGCTAGGCTTACATAGGCCCTAGGGCCAATAGCAAAGTACCTACCTATGAACCTATGAGTCTGTCCATGTAAGACATGTGTTTAATGCCTAGGATCTTATTTGTGAGGTACTTCTGTGGCCTCTCCAGCAGTTGCAGGTGTCTAATGAGGTACAAGCCAAATGGGGGATTATACTCAATGATTGGACTAATGAGGGAAGAGTAGAGAGAGACAATGACCTCTTTCTTCCTGGATGCCCATTGGTAATGAGATGAGCCACATGGGATTTTCTGACCACAGTGGCAATGTGGTGGTCGAAGGAGAGGTTGCTATCAACTTGCGTTCCCAGATCTCTTATAATACCTTCAGTGTTCAGTGGGCTCCCATCAATGTGGTACTTAGTGGGAACAGAGTTTTTACCAAAGGGGATGATGACATATTTTTTGGCATTAAGCTTAAGGCCATGGTTTCAACACCAGTCATTGGTCTCAGTGAGGCCCTTCTGTAGGATGTCTGCATCACATGGGGAGTTAATAATGGCTCCCAGCTTGCAAGTCGTATGCAGACTTGGTCATCCAGAGTCCCTTTTTGTTGGCCTGGACTTCTGAGAAGTAGATGCTGAACAGGAGAGGACCCAGGACTGATCCCTGTGCGACTCCACTAGTGACTGGTCGGCAGTCTGGCTTGGAGTTCGCTACTTTCACACAGTGTGTTCTATCTGTGAGCCAATTTGCAACCCACCTAGTGATACAGGGGTTGATGCCTAGTGTGGTGAGTTTATCACTAATTCCCAAGTGAGGAATGGTATCAAAGGCATTGGCCAGATCAAGGTAGGCTGTATGCACTGCCTTACTTTCATCCACAGCCCTGGTGACTGACTCAAAGAAGTCAACCAGGTTGAGCAGGCATGATCTCCCTTTCACAAAGCCAAACTGCGTGGGGTCCAGAGTTTGGAGATTTCCTATATCTTTGTTAATCAGGTCCATGATGATGTGCTCCATAGCTTTACATATCAGACTTATCAGGCTAATGGGGTGATAATTCCAAGGGTCTGTAGTCGCTCCCCCTTTATAGAGAGGGATGATTGCAGCAGTGTGCCATTCGGTAGGGACAAAGCCAGAGGCGAGGCTATGACTGAACTGGGCACACAGATGTGGTGCCAGTTCATTTGTAGTTCATGTAGAACTCAGCCAGGGATATTATCGGGTCCCATGGAAACTGTATTCTTGGTCTTGGACAATGCAGCTTTAACCTTGGCAGCAGTAATGCTGTGTGTCTGGCATTCTTCTGGTATTGTGATTGGTCCTTTGGGAGGAGAGAGGGGTAAAGTTGGCACCGAATCTGTCAGCCTATATGTTGGCAATATCCACTGGCTCAGTATAGGAGGTATCATTGTGCTGTAACTCAGAGCAAATTTGGGTATTGCTGTGGAGGTTCTTGATATAACTACAAAAGGGTCTATATTAGATAAACGAACGCTAAAATGTTCAAATCTCTAAAGGTCGACCTTTAGAGATCGAACAGTTAAGTGTTTGAATATCTTTAAAAATTAAAAAGAAAATAAAAGTAAAACAAAAAAAATAAAGGGTGTAAGCAGGGGGGCAAGCCCCCCTGCACTCCCCACGTGGGGGGGGGCTGCACCCCCTACACTCCCCCACTACTGAAGTATACCAGCTTTAAGATCATGCTACAGTGTAGGGAATGGGAAATTTCCCATTTCCGCTCTGCCATGCACTGAAGTGCGATCTTGGAGTTGGTATATTTAAGTAGGGGGGGTGTGGGGGGTGCAGCCCCCCCACATGGGGTGTGCAGGTTGGCTTGCCCCCCTGCTAAAACCCTTTCAGTTTACCTTTTTTTTTCTTTGTTTTATTACATTTTCGAACACTTAAATGAACGATCTCTAAAGGTTGACCTTTAGAGATTCGAACATTTAAGCATTCGTCAATGTAATATAGACCCAATAAAAGGCTTTGTAATTGTTTTTAGTGTCTGCAGCAATTCTGCCTTCATAGCTGGCTTTAGAGGATTTGATGAGGGATCTCAACTTTTTATTGAGGCTAATAAGAGTTTTTTTCCAGTCTTGGGAATTCACCTTTTTCTGCAACAGTTTCTTTCTTCTGTTGTAGAGTTTATTAATGGCAGGGGACCACCAGATTGGTTTCCTTTTTTTGGAAGAGAGTGTCTTGGTTCTGTTCCATGCATTTATGTACATGTTTGTACAGTGCATTGATGTACGATTTGGCAGTCATGTAGCTATTTTCCATTGGCATGGGTGCTGTGAAGTTAACCATCTCTGTTTTTAGGACTCCAAATTCAGCTTTGGAGAAGTTTTTCCAAGGTGGTTACCTTTGTGGGGGGGTGTGGGTGAGATGTGGTTTTCCATAGTGATTAGTTTATGGTCAGATCTGACCAGGGAGGGATTGACTATTGTTGTAGAGCAACGGTCACCCATGTTAGTAACAACCAGGTCAAGAATGTTGCTTCCTCTATTGGGGTTAGAATGAGCTGGTCCAGGGCATTGGAAGTGATGAATTCCAGGAAGCATTAGGCCAATGTATTGGTGGTTGAGTAGTTTTCCCAGTTGATGGATGGGTAGTTGAAGTCTCCTAGTGTGTATGTGTTGGGTTGGACCTTGATAGATTCCAGGGTGCTTAGGAACATGAAGCGAGTGTCTAAGGACATGGTTGGAGACCTATAGCAGGCTATGACCTGGATCGCAGTCTTACTCTGAAGTATCTCAGATGAATTATGCTGGGCTACTAGTCTGGAGGTGTGCTTATCCTTTACGAATATGGAGATACCGCCACCTTTGGAGTTTCAGTCCATGTTTCAGGGCTGAAAGGTGTGGAACAAGTTATAGCCTGGTAGCGCAAGGGTGCTTTCTGCCTCTTTAAACCATGTCTCCATTACAGCACAAATGTCAATGTTTTCCATTTTGAGGAGTGCTTTGAGCGAGTGCATCTTGAGATTTAGACTTCTAGCAGTGAGCAGCATGACCCTCAGATTGCATTTATTTATAGCTGTTACAGTGGCAATTTGGTCTTTGGAACACTGCCTAAAAAAGGTACTATAGGGGTTGCAAGAGCCTTAGCCAGTACCTGGAAACCCAGGGGTAACAGATGCAGGCCATCTCTGTCAAAGCATTGAGGTCTGTCAATCATGTCATCCCAAGCAGACAGATTCTGGATCCCATTAGAATGGCACCAAAAACGTAGCCAATTGTTGAAGTCAATCATTTTTTTGTTTGTACTGCGGTTTCATTCTGGGTGATGGTAGGATACTGCTCAGGGCTAGTGTCATACCTGCCTGGGCCACATAATCCAAGAGCTCCACCATGTCTCTTTTCATGTAGTCCAGGGAGGTGCGTCTCAGGCCATTCACATCCACATGGACAATGACAGAGTCATATTTGTACTTGTTGTGACATGACCCGAGTGCATGTGCTATGTGTCAGATTCTGGCACCTGATAGACAGCTATTACCTTGTCCTTATTCAACCTAGTGAGTGGGACATCTGTGTGCCTCACTACTGAGTTACCCTTGATTAGTGTATTGGGCGAGGTGTTTAACCTTAGGGGCTTAGGTTGAGGGGCAAACTGTGGAGGTGATATATGTGTCCTGTAGTTTGTGCTGTGTTGTGGTGGTCGCGTGCATTTCTGTCTTGTAGGTCTCTGCTATTTGGTTAAATTTCTATTGAGTGCCACCATGAAGGTGGGTGTGTGGTTTGTGTTTTTATGTGAGAGCTGTGATAGAGTGTTCTGGAGGGTTATGCGTTCCATATGGTGTGGTGCAGGTGTTGACCTTCTCCTCTTGACTAGCTAGTCTGGTCTTGGCTGGAGAGTGCATAGCTTCCAATCTGGTGATATAAGTGCATCTCTCACAAGTCTGAGTGTTGGGAGGTAAGAGTAGAGGGTGGGCTGTGTACACGAGGCAGTTGCTACATTCCCTCAGAATGCCCAAGTGCACCAGGTTAATAGGAGAAAGCACAGGGAACTGCCCTTTAATCATGCCAGGAGGAGTGGTTATGACTAAGTACTGGAGCTATTTCAGTGAAGAATGACAAATGCTGATGGCTCTAAGGTGTGCTATAACAATTGCTACAAAAACCTGTTGAAGTGCAAGGCAATTAGGCTATTTGAAGTGCAAGAGAGAAGGAACTAGCAAGATCTAAGGGAAAAACTGAAGAGCAGACTTTCTGGCACCAGTAATAGTTTGCCTCAGCTCGGCACCGCCAAGCGGAGCTTAAACAAGCGCAAACCCACTCAAATGCGGGCTTTTAAACCAGAAAGTTGAAAGGGATGGAAAAACTGCCCAAACATTCAATAAACTACTATTTTTTGGGCCAGAAACCACCCCTCTTGAGGTAGATAGGCTACCTAGTGCTTACCACTCCCACTGATAAGCTAGAAGGCTTCCCTCCAACATAGAAAGGCATGGGGGGCTTAGAAGCTTACAAACAGTCCTGGATACAGCAAATCTGTATCAGGACTAGACTAGTTACAGGAAAGGTGAGAAACAAGTGCAAACGCAAGCTTTTAAACCAGAAAGTTGAAGGGGATGGAAAAACTGCCCAAATGGCCAATAAACTTTTTGATAATGAGTCTTACACTTATGATAGAGAGAGAGAGAGAGAGAGAGAGAGATTTTTACTACTTCCCTATTTGTAAATTCTGCTGTAAACTGGCTCTATTATGCTTTTTGGCTCCAAGGGCCTTCTGCTTACCTTTTGCCCTCTTGACCCATAGCATACTGATTTTCTGATATTCTTGAGATGCAAGAGACTAAGTATTAGTGGGAGTTATGGGTGTAGGAGGAGAACCTTTCGGTACTCCTTGAACTGGACAGTCTCATCTGAGAATAACTGGAATTTCCTGACAGTAAAACTCAAGTCTGGACAGATTCTTTATGTCTTACTGTCATATATCGGGAACTGGGTTTTCATCTCATTAGTTCATAGATAAGTAGAACACCACCTGTCTTTGTGGGTCATTTTAAGTCTAGACAGTTTGCCTTTTGGTGCTTGAATTAACATAACTGTTTGATGTTTGATTGGCCTTACCTCTCCCATATAGGTTTTTGGGTGAGTACTAGGCTAGCTGCCCTTGCAGGCTAATAAGAGCAGCAAACACCCACACCAGATTAGCAGAGGTGTTATGATACATAACCAAAAGGGGGAACCAAACCCACAGCCACCATTATATGCACGCTGAAAAAAGCAGGGCATTAACATGTTGAGCTACTTGGATAATCTCCAACTTTTAAGCAAGACTTCTCCCTCCAGGGCTGTACTTTTTTAATACCAGACCAATACATAACAAACTGGGTATTGAATCTGATTTGTTGAATACAACTGACTGCATGTTTGCCACGCAGACCTGGTAATATTAGAACTCATTTATTAGCATCTCTACCCCTAGGTCTACATGTTATTTACAGGGCTAGTTGGTAATGTAGCTATATGTTCTTAAGAGGTAGAAGGCATCTTTGAATATGTCTTTAGTGCAAGTATGAATTTAGTTTTCAATCCACCTGCCTTTCTGCAACAGTTCCCTGAGATCTTACTTGACCTTGAGCACAGACACATAAGATGATTGATCTTAGGTGTCTTTAATGCCTACACAAAATACCAATCAAATGAACTTGCTGAAGATCTGCTCAGTCTTTTGGTGAGTTTCAGTTTTATTGAGGTAGCTACCTTAGATTCCTATACTCATAGAAATGTCTGAGACTTCTTTCAACTGAGTCTGGTAGCCAGGGATGTAGTGTGATCAAACAAAATATAAACAGAAATATTCCTCATTTACAACTGATCAAGAACAAAACTGAAACAAACACCTGCCACAGTCATAAAAAACAGTGTTTTTGCAGGAGGGCAAGCCCACATTCATATTCCACTCCACTCTAATTTATATATGGTAAGTCCACATTCATGCAACAGTGTCGAAAGGAAAAAAATCTCCAATACAACTCACAGTGGTCTTTTAAAAACAGCAGTGCTATACTTATCATATTACCCCTGATCATTACAAGGGAGTTGGTCGTGGAACCCATTTCCTGGTCTGATCATCATCCTGTTTGCTTCAAAATTGTCTCAAACCCAGGTAACCATTCAATACTGAAATGATCAGTTTGAGTAACATTTCATGAATGTACCTCTTTGGTGCCTATAATGGATCAGTTGCTAACAGGGATCAGTGCTGATAATCCAAATTCCTTTGTTCTGACTTACTATTAGGCCATAATTGGGAATCTGGTTACTCTCACAGTAGTGATATTAAACCTCAGATGTGTTGTACCACATGAACCCTGGTTCAATCATAGGTTCAACTGGATGTGTAGTTTGGGATAATGACTAAAACACAGATGGCATAGGACATGCTATGTGGAGGATGTGTATAAGTGTAGTTTGGATACCAATTATTCTGCATATTAAACACAGATCACACATGAAAGGCATGCTTCTTATTCAATGTGATTTTCCCTGCATCAGATCATCTGATACATATACATATATACAGACACATTTATACTTATTTATTTATTAAGGGGGAGGAGTAGTTAGGCTGTGTACTCAGCCTCTCTTGCAGTCTATATGATTTTTTTTCTGCTCAGTGTAAGGAAGACAGTTTTTTTGCAAGTAAGGCTTCAAAAATCAGTCAGTTTTTCCTTCTAATTCTTCTCTGGTGTATTGCAGTGTTTTACTTTTGGACAACCTGACCTTTGCTGGGGAAAGTTTAATTATTTTATCTTTGATGGGATCATGAATACGGTTTCATCTTTACATCAGACCCACTGCAGGCTGGATCCTAGGCTTGCAAAGCTGTTTAAATCTTTGTTTAGATCTTCAGGTCCAGTTATTTTCCAGCTTATGTACTCTTTGTGGATGAGTTTTATTTTTGTAATTTAAAAAAACACTGATAATACCCAACCTCAAAGAAACCATTTTAGAAAAAAAAATGGTAAAACTGCCAGCAGAGGAATAACAAGAACAGAGAAGATTTCCATGCTTGTTACAGTATTTACTTACATTAACTGTGAATTGGTTTAAAGTAAGCATGCTGTTAAGAAACTTACTGGAAGAAGATAAGGTATAATGCTGGAATGAGGATCAAAACAAGTTTTAAATTGCTCAGTCTACAACTTGAATAACTACAGTGAAGAATTTTGACTTGAATAAATCAATTACATTTCAGACTGATGCCAATTCAAATAGTATTACTACAGTGATTATATAAGAAGAGAAACCAGTTTCATATAATTGCCAGAAAAGGCAAGTGGAAAAAAAGGAACTGCTGGCAATTGTGTTTTGCTGTGAGAAGTGTCACTTGTGCATTTATGGAAAAACATTCAAGTTAAGAGTGGCTATATACTATCGCACAGCATTTTTAAAAAATGTTACTGCACAAGGCAGAATCAGCATTGCACACTACTGTATTTGCAGAACTATGACCTGAGAGAGAAGAGTTCTAAACAAAGAGGTTAGATGCACATCAAAGAGATGATAAATAGTTTATCCTCAAATAAAAAGACAATCAACTGGAAATGAACTGGGTCATACTAGAATGACTCATTATATAAAACAGACCATGCTACTTTACCAAGGATGGTCTGCATATCTCCCCTCTAGGCTTTCAAATATTAGTTAAAACATTGTCCTCCCTGTGACACCCCTGCACTGGCCCAGTAATCAAGGAGCCTCAATCCTCACCACTGGCAACAGTGAGGGGCATACACAATGGGAGGATGACAAGTACACACACTGTAAAGTAGAATTCCCCCTAAGAGCACACAGAGATCACAGTCTGGGGCTGGTTTATTCCTCTTTATCCATATCCCCAATAAGACTCCCCACTAGCACAGCTATAGAGTTGAGTCCTTATCCAGGGGTTCCAAGCCAAATCCTCCCAACACTCTCTCTGTCCAACAAGTGTTTCATGTCCCTGCCCAAGTAGCTGACGCACAAGCACACACACACACTTTGAGATTTGATTTACACACAAACACACACCTGGGAAAGGCTGGCATAGATTTACTGGCTACGCCCCCTTCTGCCCAGACCATAAGGTAGTTATCACTGCCACCAGAACCCCTTATCAGCTACTTTCAGGCTCTTCACAAAGGGGTGACCAATCCTACTGTGTAATGTTACTATTATCCAAATGGTGTGACAAAGAGCAAGGCTATTTAGGAGTGGCCTGTACAGTGTCACCAAATACATAAGCAAGTACTCTCGGAGCTTAAATATGTCTCACAAATATCAGCCATAAAGATATGATTAAATATAGCTAATAATAAATAATAAAATAACAAACAATACTCAGAAAACAAACACAGTTACTTCACAGGAAATCTTTAAAACATTGCAGGACAGTCTCAAATAAATCCAGAAAACATCTAAACTAATCTTTACTATATTCATATCTATACCTAAGAAAGATATTATGCACTAAGTCTTACTTACAGAGCAAGGCAAATGCAGATGATGATGAGTGGATGTTCTTATGTCCAAGACAAAATACAAAATGCACACAGTCTCTCTCTGAGAGAGTTCTTAAATTAATATAAAAAATTACTGCTGGGTCAGCTTGGATGACATCACTCTTTGTTATCTGGCTTCGGTTCCCAGGCTAACAGACACTAACAGAATTTTAACATCTCTATGAGAACTACATATCTCTCAGAAGTTTTGCAAAACTTGGAAGTCGTAAAACAATAAAACGCTTTTACATTTGAAACCTAGTAATTATTTCTGTTTCAAGACAATAGAAAAACCTCTAGCTCTAGACATTGTGCCTGATTTACTGAAACTAAAAGGTAACAATCTTAAAACAATTTCAACTTATTTTCTTGAAGTTTTGCAAGTTAACTATGCATGTTCCAGCTTCTACTATTAAAACATACAGTTGTACAGGTATATAGTTTACATACACTTATGTTCTTTTCCAGTAGGGTACACTGTGGACACAGCCATGAAGATCAGTACTGTACAAACCCCATTCAACATACACTTCTGCACCAGTAGTTTAATATACACATAACATATAGTTCTCTTACATTTGTAAGACAAGCATATGAAACATACTAATAGTCACAAATGATTATTTGCAAAATTCCAGATAGCTGGGCTGGCAGTGTCACAATCACCCCCCCCCCCAAAAAAAAAAAAAAACTCAAGCTAGTTTTTCAAGTGACCCTTGAGAAATGTTGCTTGAGGGTATTGAGCCTGTCTGGGAATACTTTACCCCATTCCCTGTCTTGAGAGCCCATTTGCATTGGCATTGCTAACCCCACTGTGGTGCTGCACGGTCATATCATATGCTTGCAACCGTAGGCTCCACCTTAGTAACTTGGCATTTTGCTGGCTGGCTCAATGTAGCCATGTTAAGGGACTGTGGTCTGTAACTACAATGAATTTCCTTCCATACAGATAAGGTTGAAGTTTCTGCAGTGCCCACACTACTGTTAGGCATTTCTTTTCTACAGCTGCATAGCATTCCTCTCTGGGTTGGAGCCTACGACTGAGATATATTACTGGGTGCTCTTCTCCCTCTGAGAAACCCTGGCTAAGTACAGTCCCCACCCCATGGTTTAAAGCATCCATCTGCACAACAAATTCTTTGCTGTTATGTGGACTGGCTGACACAGGGGGTCCTCCCAAAGCTCCTTCAAGCTTCTGGAATGCCTGCTGACATGCTGGCATCCACACTACCTTATCTGACCTGTTTTGTCAGATGTGTGAGGGGGGTACCTAAAGTACTATAATTGGAGTCAAACTTTCTGTAGTACCCTGGTGTCCCTAAGAATGCCCTTGCCTGTTTTTTGTTAACAGGTGCAGGCCATGCCTGAATGGTTTCCACTTTTGCAGGTTCTGGCCTGATCCTACCACTCCCCACTCTATGTCCCAGGTAGGAGACCTCTGCCATACCACCTGACATTTTCTGGACTTAATGGTCAACCCTGCCCTCTGTAGTCTGCCCAGCACCTCCCTGATATGCTGAAGGTTCTCTTGCCAGGAATGGCTTTAGATGGAAATATCATCTAGGTAAACAAAGGCAAAATCTCCTGCTAGGAAACAATCTATCAGCCTCTGGAAAGTTGCTGGGGCACTTTTCATCCCAAAGGGCATCTTTATGAACTCATACAAGCCAAAAGGAGCCACAAAGGCTGACCTCTCTCTACCACTGGGAGTCAAGGGCACCTGCCAGTAACCCTTGGTAAGATCAATAGTGGTAAGATACTTAGTCCCATCCAGCTGCTCTAGGGCTTCATCTGTCCTAGGCATGGGGTAAGCATCTGACTGTGTGACTATTTAATTTCCTGCAGTCAACACAGAACCTGGTGCTGCCATCATTCTTTGATACCAACACCACTGGGGAGGCTCAGGGACTGCTGGACTACTGAATTACCCTTAGTTCCAACATCTCATGTATCTCCTCCCTCAGAGTCTGTTTGACTCTCTCAGGAACCCTGTAAGGGGCCTGCTTAATAGGCCTTTGGGGTCCTGTATCTACATGGTGCTGCACCAGGTGGGTGCACCCTTGTCTCCCAGTAAACATGTCTCCAAACTCCTGTAACACTGCTCATATTTCTCGAACCTGAGTAGGGGATAGCTGCTGGGACATTGCTACCCCTTCCACTGAGGAGATCAGTCACCAGATCCCCCTCAGACTCCTCTTGCCATCCACTGGAAATACTCAGCACAAGGGCCTCCTATCATGGTAAAGTTTCATCATGTTAACATGGTACAGTTTGTGCCCCTGCCTAGCAGTTCTAGCATTTTCATTTTACATCTGCACGGACAAGGTTTTTTAGTATGTAGCAATCTGCAATGTTTTAATTTGTACTATCCTTTGTTATTTGGAATTTCCTTCACCTACCTCTGCGTCTTTGGGACTCCCTGGGAGGCATGGCAACAAGGAACCAATACCCTCCCCAATCTAAAATCCACTGCCTTGCTACATTATTTCCCAGACAACTTACAATTCTAATTTCTGGTCTCTTGGTGCTATCCCACATACCCATATCTTCGTATAAACCTCTTTGCTTTTAACTATTACATTTCACAAAAAATAGAAAACAAACAAATATAAAGAAAAAAAGTAAAATATAACATAATTCCCTTACCTCTCTGACTGTTTTTCTGATTGCACAAGATTGATATTCTGGCCCAACCCACCTCAGCCAGTCAGAGGTTACTTATCATACCTAGATCTCTAGGGAAACATTTTTCAATTTCCCCCACTTTCCCTTGCTGCCGATCACTGAAACAGGCTTCCAAACACTCTGCAAGGTAAAGCTTGCCATACTTTTCTAATGTCTGTATAACAATATTTCCACTTGGAATGTATCCATCTGATCATACAATGTTTACATACATGTGAAGTTATATTTAAATGGGTAAATAAGGGTCTATTACTTTTGCCATTCTGGAGTCCCGCAACTACATGCATAACACTGTATGTACTACAATCCTCCCATTTTACATTTTATCTACCTGCTCAGCTCTCTCTACCCTACTCTACAACACAGTTTTTGTCTTGTGTTTCCGCTCCTAACGCTAGTAAATGACTTTCAGAGCTGGGTTATGCTTAAACAACTAACAGTTGTACTAGTGCTCCTAGTTAACAATGTTATCACTTTCTGAGCAGAATTATGCATATACAGGAGTGACAACACAGCATATAATTATTTAGAATACTGCTATTTCAATACTGACTAATTCCAACCTAGCTACTTATGTTTTAATACTACAAATGAGCGTTGTTGTTCTTATGCACTTATCTGTACCCTCTACATAGTTGGTTACGTGTGAGTCGCACATAGAGTATACTGCAGTCCTAGCTTCTAGTTTTTTGCATTTTGAAATTGAGTTACTTTGTGTAATGAACTTCTTTCGCTAATGAAATCGCCTACAAATATAATGCATTTTTTGTAACTATTTACTGTTATAAACACTAGCCAACAGCATGCATTTTGAGCTTACTTTACTGTTTAAACAACTAGCATCTGTTCCTGTTGCCTATAACTAGTGGTTACAAGCCTATATTTTTGTGGACATGTGCTTGTTATTATCAATGATGCATGTTGTGTTTAATCTGAATTTGTAGCCCTTCTGCTATCATTCTCCGCTCGGGCTTACTGCACCCCTTCTAAACTCCTGTTTGTTTGTGTTCTATTTCTCCTTATAGTGCACCCTGTTTGTCCTGTACATAAACTACTGCCTTGATTTTCCCTGCAACAAAAGTTTCACAGTGCAGTTTCTCTCCAGGCGGTAATACCACCAAGCCCCAAGAAAGAAATCTGCCCATTTTCGTTTTATATCTGCACAGACAAGGTTTTTTAGTATGTAGCAATCTGCAATTTTTAATTCGTACTGTTCTTTGATATTTGGAATTTCCTTCCCCTACCTCTGTGTCTTTGAGACTCCCTGGGAGGTGCGGCAGCAAGGAACCAATACCCTCCCAATCTAAAACCCACTGCCTTGCTACATTATGTCATGGACAACTTACAATTCTAATTTCTTGTCTCTTGGGGCTATCCCACATAACCATATCTTCTTATAAACCTCTTTGCTTTTAACTATTACAGTTCACAAGAAATAGAAAAACAAACATCAAGAAGAAAAAAGTAAAATATAACATAATTCCCTTACTTCTCTGTTTTTCTGATTGCATTGAGATTGATATTCTGGCCCAACCCACTCCATTCGCCCTCGCTTCTCTTGGGCTCACTTCGCTCCCCTACCCTACCCCCATTCCCACCCCCCCCTCTTTCATTACTTTTATACGTTTTGTTAACCACAACCTTTACCTCATTATCCAATCACCTCTCCCCAATCCTCCCAGTCCACCTAATGACTCCTACCCACCTCTACACAACAACTCCTCATAGCTCCAAAGCTCACATTATCCTCCCACTGCTGCCCACCATAGCATACTTAACCTCTTCCCTCTCACCTTATCTCTGTAACCTCTCAGAACCATGCATTATCACCACACCTTTCTTTACTACACCATACTATTAGGCCTTCTCTTCCTAGCCTACAACTCTATTAACCTCCACAATCATAACAGCCAGTACAAATTGCTCCCCTACTATATCAAGCAACTATCCCATACCTTTAACCAAACCATACAGTCACATTACCCCACAGCTTTACTCCTTTACTTACTCTCTTCTCTTCTGTCTCAGTTATTATAAAAGCAACCTACCCATCTGCCCCCACTTTCAGCTGTGACCTCATAAAAACCAAACTAGCACACATACTATTGCATTCTCTAACTCATATAAAACTACTTACATATATCCATCCTAAACCTGGTCCTAGCTGTGACACAAACAAAGCACAAAGACACCTCCCCAACCCTACCCTAAACTCATCAAGCTACAATACCCCTGCTACTAATATACAAGCCCCCCCTACCAATCGTTTCCAAATCTGACTTAGTAATCTCCAACTTTAATCTCAAAACCTAGTAAATAAAATCACAGAATTCCATGCAATCTTAGCCACCTACTCTCCTGACATAGCCAATTTAACAAAAACTTGGCTAAAACTGCACATCAAAGACCATGAAATTACATTACAAAATTATAACATAATAAGGCAAGACAGATTAAACAAAAGAGATGGTGGCATCGCTGTAATGTTCAAAGATTCTCTTAAGGTAGAAAAACTAAACATAACCCCACAAGACATCCCTAACACAGATTTACTCATATCGCGTCTGCATATTAACTCACACAAAACCATAATTATCATGGCCATCTACCTACCACCAGGTAAGAACCTTCTCAACATTGAACATCTCCTCTCCTGGTCCTCCACCACTTTCTGTCAAGAAACCATCATCCTAGGTGATTTCAATCTTGGCTGGCTTACCTGCTCTTACAACTGCACTTCTAACTTTACAATATATGCACCTATGAAGAAAAATAAGAGCAAAACTGATAACACCAAGAAGTGTAGTTCCAGAACCGCAAAGTGAAGACAATAGTTCGTAAAAAAGGTAAGTCCTTTATTAGTTGCCAAGTGGTAAAAATCCAAAGACAGTTGGTACAAAGCAGCAAAATCAGACCAAATGGTAAAATCCAAAGTCAGTAGGTACAGAACAGCAAAATCAGACAAGCGCTTTCGCTTGGAGAATGCCAAGCTTTTTCAAGTCAAAAACAGTTGCCTGCAGTGAGGCAACTGTTTAAATGAGGATGTTAATTAGTCACATGTTTGGTTAGAGCTGAGTTGCATTAAGAAACAATTGAGACTGTTTTGAGCAAAAGAACAGCCAAATAATAAAATGAAACATTAAAATGTGCATAGGTTAAATTGACATTGCATTGTTTATACATGACTGGTAAACCAAGTGAGTGTTATGATGAAATTAAAAACTTTGCTTGTCCAAAAGGTTTGGATAGAAATACAAATACAAATACAAGTGGAAGTTTAAAAAAGCTGTGTGTGATCCAAGTGAGTTTGAAGTCAGCAGTCCTGTGTAATATGAGAATCAATGTAGTACTGTTATGTTAGCCTTAAAATAGATGTTATGATGCATATGAATTTGCACTACTTGGTGACTTGGGGCAAGTGTGTTCAATGGGCAAAGAAACAGTGTTGAAAAATAGTGAAAATAGGGTGAGACATGCTATAATCTAGCCCTTCTGAGCTTCAGAACCGAGCCTATACTAAGTGTGCCATTTAACCCCGGGGCCTGCCTGCCTAGCTTGAGTTGCCAGACAAGCTCCCTGTATTCCAAGGTCGATTCCCAGTCCCCTCCTCTAATGTTAGGGTTCACTTGTTCAAGGATCATGAAAGACAACTTGTAATTAGGACATGTAAGTGAGTGTTTGAAAAAAGCGTTGCTTTCCTTTTTCTTTTCAATGTCGTAAGTGTGTTCAGATAGCCTTTTCCTGAATTCCTCTCTGTTTTGCCCACATAAAAGGCACCACAGGTGGTGCAGAGCCCGATATAAACAACCCCTTTTGTTCCACATGAAAAGTGACAGGGGGGTCTGATACAGGTGTGTCTGGATGCAAGGTAGATGTGGGATTTGTTTGCAATGAGAGGACATTGCTTGCAGGCACCACATTTGAAGGTGCCCTTGTTGTTGTGAGAGTTGTGAGTAGCTGCAATAGGTTTTCTCGAAGATGTCTTTGAGGTTTTGCCCCCTCTTCCTCACAAAATTAGGTTTGTCCGGAATGATACTCCTGAAGTCGTCATTTCCAGCCAGTACAAACCAGTATTTGGATACAATAGTTTCAATTTGTTCAGAGTTGTCGGAGAAAGTGTAAATGAAATTGCCGTCCATTTCTTTGCTCTGTTGTAACATGAGGTTGGGGATCTGCACTTGCGTGCGTCCAAGCAGTGGGGGGTATAAGGAATCCCTTTTGGCAAAGATTTCATCTTTTAGTGTGTTGAGCAAGTTCTCAGGATAGCCTCTTTGGGTGAACATGTCATGTAGATTGTGAGTCTCTTCTAGAAAATCGGAGAGTTTACTGCACATTCTGGATGCTCTTATAAGTTGGCCCTTGACTATGCCCTTCTTTTGATGAAAAGGGTGTTGACTCTCATAGTGTAATAGACAGTTCGAAAAAGTGGGTTTCCTGTAAACCTTGGAGTGTAGTTCCAAGGATTGGGCATCCCTATAAATGGTAGCATCAAGATAGTGCAGATGTTCATGACTGGTGTTGTGTGTGAAAGTCAGAAACTCTGTGGTACTGTTGATGTATTCCAAAAAACTCGACAGTTGGAGTTCAGTACCTTTCCAAATGAGGCAGATGTCGTCAAGGTATCTGCAATAGAAGGTGACAAACTCTGCCCAAGTGGTGCCAAAAATGTAGTCCTGTTCCCATCTGTGCAAAACCACATTGGCATAGTTGGTGGCACAGGAGGCCCCCATTGCTACTCCTTTTCCTGTTTGAAAAGTTCCCCATTAAAACAAATGTAGTTGTTGTTTAAGACTGTGCTCATCATGTCAATAATTAGATTGATGAAGTTGTTACCCAAATTCGTTTCTTTGGTGAAAAGTCACTAAACCAGTCTAGTCCTGTAGAGTGGGGAATACTGGAAAAAGGTCTTTGATGTCAATGGTGACCAGAAAGGAGGGGGGCAGGTGGACACAGGGAAAAGTTTCAGAAATTCCCATGAATCTTTGCACACGTATGTGAGGGCATGGGTATGTTGTTTTGTGATGTGGTCAGTGAACTTGGCAATAGGCTCAGTCACACCCCCCGCACCCGAGACAATGGGTCTGAAGGTCAACGGACTGGTGCCCTTGTGGGTGTTTGGGATTCCGAAGATAACTGGTACAATTGGTTTGTTGACAAGTAGAAAATTGTAGAGTTTTTCATTAATGGATCCCTGTAGCAAACTGTCATACAAAGAGGATTTAATTTTTGCAAGTGCGATGTATTCATTTCGGGACGTGAGGCAGTATTGGGTGTCATCATGCAGTACATGGTGCATGCTAGCCTCATAAGCAGACTCGTACATGAGAACCACACCACCACCTTTATCAGGTTTCATGATTCTAATATGCTCTTCAAACAACTTGTTAATGTATTCAAAGTCTTCGGTGTTCAGGTTGGTTGAGTGTGGTCTGTGCAGGTTGTCACATGTTACGCAAGTCCTTTTAAATTAATTCCTCGTATAGCTTAAGAAGTGGGTGGGTGGGGGGATTGAAGGTACTCTTCCTACACAGTCCTGTGGGTTGCCAAGTTTGTCCTTTGAAAAAATGTTTGAGGTTGAGTCCTCTGGTGAATAACTTGAGATCAACTAGTAACTGAGCCAAATTTGCTCTGTTAGTGGGGACGAAATGGAGTCCTTTGGTAAAAAGATTAAAGGCTGTGTCATTAACCACCATGTCTGTGTAATTAAAAATAGTAAAGTCATTCTTGGTATAAATAGTGCAATTGGCATGCTTGGTTATAGTGGTATTGGAGCAAGGCAGGATAGAGTGGTCTGCAGGTTCAGTACAGGGGGAGGTGTCTTTAGGGGATTTGCCACATCTTGGGTGTGGGTGCATAGAGTTATTTGTTGGTCCACCTCCATCCAGTCCTCTGTGGTTTTGGTCCCCAGGCCCGGCCTCCCGGGTGCATGGGAAAATCCTGCTCACGTTGTCTCTTGTCTTTTTCAGCCAAACGCTCACTTCTCCGTGGAGCGTGGTGTGTGTCTGGCTGAAAAACTTCATCCCCGCCATTACCAGGGATGCTAGTTGATCTAATGGTTTTGGAAAATTTATTGTGACAGGGGTAAGCTATGTCATTCCTATATTCATCTAAGTCTCTATCGAGCTTTCTAATTTTCCGATTCATGACCTTATTGCTAAAAGAATCTACATCATCGAACACCTTGTCATATTCATGTTTGACCATGGAGAAATGATTGTCAGAAATAACCAATTGGTGCAAAGCATTCAACTCAGTGTTTAAAATATTGGCTTTACTCTCGTATTCTGAGATCATTAACTTCATTATTTCGATCCCTGCATTATCAAATATGTCACACATCTGTCTATATTGTACAGTGCCATGCTTAACATAATTAGAAATTTGAAAAACCGTAGTCCCTTTGGGATACGTTTAACATTGATACATTCATATAAATAGTCTATTTCCATTTGATTGCTTCTCAGGCTATACAGTTTGTTTTTAAAATCATCAAAGTCACCTTCAATAGAGGTGGAGTTAATTGAACGAACAGTACCTTTCTGGAAAATAAAGGGTTTGTTAGCCCAGTCAGCAAAATTGAAATCCTTTGGTTTGTCCTTCCCTCGTTTGGTTCTAGTGAGGTTGGAGGACCTGGTACTGGGAGCGTTGTTGTGAGCGTCCGTATCAGCATTAGTTGTAATGTCCGGAAATGTTTTTTTGCTGTGTAGATCTAGTGTGTACGTTTTGTTAGCAAGAGTACCAGCTGAAGGTGCAGGGTTGTTAGAAACATTGTCGGCGTTGTGCATGCAGCAGCCCTTTCAGCTCAGCTAGCATGCTAAGAACCTCATTGAACTCCGTGCGTGAAACTGGAAGTGAATTGTCAGCATCTTGAAGCAAGAGCGGTGTAGCCGCAGGATCGAACGTCTCCACAGCAGCGGTCATGGTACAAAGCACCGTTGAAGAAAAATAAGAGCAAAACTGATAACACCAAGAAGAGTAGTTCCAGAACCGCAAAGTGAAGACAATAGTTCGTAAAAAGGTAAGTCCTTTATTAGTTGCCAAGTGGTAAAAATCCAAAGACAGTTGGTACAAAGCAGCAAAATCAGACCAAATGGTAAAATCCAAAGTCAGTAGGTACAGAACAGCAAAATCAGACAAGCGCTTTCGCTTGGAGAATGCCAAGCTTTTTCAAGTCAAAAACAGTTGCCTGCAGTGAGGCAACTGTTTAAATGAGGATGTTAATTAGTCACATGTTTGGTTAGAGCTGAGTTGCATTAAGAAACAATTGAGACTGTTTTGAGCAAAAGAACAGCCAAATAATAAAATGAAACATTAAAATGTGCATAGGTTAAATTGACATTGCATTGTTTATACATGACTGGTAAACCAAGTGAGTGTTATGATGAAATTAAAAACTTTGCTTGTCCAAAAGGTTTGGATAGGGCACCAGTCCGTTGACCTTCAGACCCATTGTCTCGGGTGCGGGGGGTGTGACTGAGCCTATTGCCAAGTTCATTGACCACATCACAAAACAACATACCCATGCCCTCACATACGTGTGCAAAGATTCATGGGAATTTCTGAAACTTTTCCCTGTGTCCAACTGCCCCCCCTCCTCCTTTCTGGTCACCATTGACATCAAAGACCTTTTTTCCAGTATTCCCCACTCTACAGGACTAGACTGGTTTAGTGACTTTTTCACCAAAGAAACGAATTTGGGTAACAACTTCATCAATCTAATTATTGACATGATGAGCACAGTCTTAAACAACAACTACATTTGTTTTAATGGGGAACTTTTCAAACAGGAAAAGGAGTAGCAATGGGGCCTCCTGTGCCACCAACTATGCCAATGTGGTTTTGCACAGATGGGAACAGGACTACATTTTTGGCACCACTTGGGCAGAGTTTGTCACCTTCTATTGCAGACACCTTGACGACATCTGCCTCATTTGGAAAGGTACTGAACTCCAACTGTCGAGTTTTTTGGAATACATCAACAGTACCACAGAGTTTCTGACTTTCACACACAACACCAGTCATGAACATCTGCACTATCTTGATGCTACCATTTATAGGGATGCCCAATCCTTGGAACTACACTCCAAGGTTTACAGGAAACCCACTTTTTCGAACTGTCTATTACACTATGAGAGTCAACACCCTTTTCATCAAAAGAAGGGCATAGTCAAGGGCCAACTTATAAGAGCATCCAGAATGTGCAGTAAACTCTCCGATTTTCTAGAAGAGACTCACAATCTACATGACATGTTCACCCAAAGAGGCTATCCTGAGAACTTGCTCAACACACTAAAAGATGAAATCTTTGCCAAAAGGGATTCCTTATACCCCCCACTGCTTGGACGCACGCAAGTGCAGATCCCCAACCTCATGTTACAACAGAGCAAAGAAATGGACGGCAATTTCATTTACACTTTCTCCGACAACTCTGAACAAATTGAAACTATTGTATCCAAATACTGGTTTGTACTGGCTGGAAATGACGACTTCAGGAGTATCATTCCGGACAAACCTAATTTTGTGAGGAAGAGGGGGCAAAACCTCAAAGACATCTTCGAGAGAAAACCTATTGCAGCTACTCACAACTCTCACAACAACAAGGGCACCTTCAAATGTGGTGCCTGCAAGCAATGTCCTCTCATTGCAAACAAATCCCACATCTACCTTGCATCCAGACACACCTGTATCAGATCCCCCTGTCACTTTTCATGTGGAACAAAAGGGGTTGTTTATATCGGGCTCTGCACCACCTGTGGTGCCTTTTATGTGGGCAAAACAGAGAGGGAATTCAGGAAAAGGCTATACGAACACACTTACGACATTGAAAAGAAAAAGGAAAGCAACGCTTTTTTCAAACACTCACTTACATGTCCTAATTACAAGTTGTCTTTCATGATCCTTGAACAAGTGAACCCTAACATTAGAGGAGGGGACTGGGAATCGACCTTGGAATACAGGGAGCTTGTCTGGCAACTCAAGCTAGATGCAGGCAGGCTCCCGGGGTTAAATGGCACACTTAGTATAGGCTCGGTTCTGAAGCTCAGAAGGGCTAGATTATAGCATGTCTCATCCTATTTTCACTATTTTTCAACACTGTTTCTTTGCCCATTGAACACACTTGCCCCAAGTCACCAAGTAGTGCAAATTCATATGCATCATAACATCTATTTTAAGGCTAACATAACAGTACTACATTGATTCTCATATTACACAGGACTGCTGACTTCAAACTCACTTGGATCACACACAGCTTTTTTAAACTTCCACTTGTATTTGTATTTGTATTTCTATCCAAACCTTTTGGACAAGCAAAGTTTTAATTTCATCATAACACTCACTTGGTTTACCAGTCATGTATAAACAATGCAATGTCAATTTAACCTATGCACATTTTAATGTTTCATTTTATTATTTGGCTGTTCTTTTGCTCAAAACAGTCTCAATTGTTTCTTAATGCAACTCAGCTCTAACCAAACATGTGACTAATTAACATCCTCATTTAAACAGTTGCCTCACTGCAGGCAACTGTTTTTGACTTGAAAAAGCTTGGCATTCTCCAAGCGAAAGCGCTTGTCTGATTTTGCTGTTCTGTACCTACTGACTTTGGATTTTACCATTTGGTCTGATTTTGCTGCTTTGTACCAACTGTCTTTGGATTTTTACCACTTGGCAACTAATAAAGGACTTACCTTTTTTACGAACTATTGTCTTCACTTTGCGGTTCTGGAACTACTCTTCTTAATATATGCACCTATACCCAAATCATAAACTGTCCCACTCATACTGACAAACACTCTTAAAAAGAATCTTTACTTGATTGGATAATGACCAACAAACCTAACCTGCACAACCAAAGAGGCTGCCTTCCAATCAGCCTTAGTGATCACTCCCCCACCTATTTTTTAAAAAAAGAATACAAACCCAGTCTATTTCTTCCATTATATACACACAATGCAAGAAAAACTTTCCCCCTGATACTTTCAACCTACTGCTACAGCAATGTGATTGGTCACCACTAAGAACCCTTAACCTGGACCTTGCAGTCAAATACAACATATTCTTTGAAATCCTAAATAGTCTGGCCCCCAAAAGAAAAATATGTATCAAATCCAAACAACTACTTTGGCTTTCCCATGACACTAAACTTCTTATCAAACAAAGAGATAGAGCTAAGGCCCTATAACAATCCACCAAAAGCATAAACTATAGAACCTTTTATCAGCAGCTAAGGAACCCAACAAAAATATGTATAAAAAAGACAAAAAAAAAACCTACTTCCATACCTTTCAAGTAAGGCACCTTCACAAGCCTCGCAAATTCTGGCAAACTATTAACCTCCTTAACCCAGGTAAAACCTCCACCCCCTCCACATCTAACACCTCCGAATCCATAGCATCCCTATCCAACTCCCATTTTAACTCCATCACCTCCCTCCTAGAGAACCACCAAAACCTACTTCTCTCAGCCCCCCCCCCCACCTCTAACACCATCAACTCTGAATTCTTAATTATTGCTGCTCCATCTATCGCCTATCCTATATCTCATATCAATCACTCTATCTCTGAACAATACGCACCTCACCTCTGAAAAGTTGCACATATCATCCCCCTCCACAAGGGCGGCCCCTCCAGGGAAATCACAAACTATCATCCCATTGCCATCCTCCCACCCATAGCTAAAATCCTAGAGAAATGTATTCACTTACAACTCCAAAATCACCTCATAGACAACAACCTACTATCCCACTCCCAGCATGGATTTAGGCCCAAGTATAGCACAAACACTGCCTTAATATCATTCACTGACAGCATTCATCACCTCATGAAAAATAGTCTCATACTCTCAGCAATCTTCCTTGACATGTCAAAGGCATTTGACACTGTCTTCCAACAGCTTCTTCTAAACATACTTGCCACCTATGATACTTTCAACATACTGCTATAGCAATGGATTGGTCATCACTAAGAACCCTTAACCTGAACCTTGCAGTCAAATACTTTAACAAATTCCTTGAAATCCTAAATAGTCTGGCTCCCATAAGAAAAATATGTATCAAATCCAAACAGCTACCTTGGCTTTCCCATGACACTAAACTTCTTATCAAAGAGATAGAGCTAAGGCCCTATACCAATCCACCAAAAGCATAAATGATAGAACCTTATATCAGCAGCTAAGGAACCAAACAAAGAAATGTATAAAAAAAGTCAAAAAAACCTACTTCCATACCTCTCGAGTAAGGCATCTTCACAACCTTCGCAAATTCTGGCAAACTATTAACAGCCTCCTTAACCCAGGTAAAACCTCCACCCCTCCCCCTCCACATCCAACACCTCCCAATCCATAGCATCCCTATCTAACTCCCATTTTAACTCCATCACCTCCCTCCTAGAGAACCACCAAAACCTACTTCTCTCAACCCCTCACCTCTAACACCATCTACTCTTTCTCCTTCATACATATCCAAATCTCCTACATATAAAAGCTCCTCAGCAAACTTAAACCTAGCAGCCTAGCTGCAAACCAACTCCCCAGTGAACTCTTAAATATTGATGCTCCATCTATCGCCTATCCTATATCTCTTCTTATCAATCACTCTATCTCTGAACAATATGCACCTCACCTCTGGAAAGTTGCTCATATCATCCCCTTCCACAAGGGTGGCCCCTCCAGGGAAATCACAAATTATCATCCCATTGCCATCCTCCCACCCATAGCTAAAATCCTAGACAAATAATGATATCCAGGATGCGGAATCCTACACCAAGGCACTCTATATGCATCTTCAGGATTGCATGAACCATGCTATCCCAAATAAAACCAAGACTCCTTCCTCAAGCAAGAAGAAACCAGTTTGGTGGATCCCAGCCATAAGCAATCTTTACAATAAAAGGAGGAGACTTATACAAAAAAAAGGCCAAATCTCAAGTAGAAAAATCATCCCTGATCAGCATTAGTAAGAAATTGAGGGCCCTCATCAAGTCAACTAAAGCTAATTTTGAAAAGAAAGTTGCCAAGGATAACCATAAGGCCTTCTATGGCTAAGTCAAAAACCTAAATGGCAACACTCAGGTCTGTTCTGAGCTAGTACAAACTGGAACAAAATACAATGACCCTTCTGACATTGCCAACATCTTGGCTGACAGGTTCAGTGCAAATCCCCCCCCACCACCACCACCTACAGGGCCTATTACCATTCTACGGGATTGTGTAAGTCCAATTATTACTGATACGTTGGTTAACAAGGCTCTATCTAAAGCTAAAAATACTGCCTCCATGGGACCAGATGGTGTCCCAGGCTGTGTCATACGTGAGCTCCAAAAGGAATTAACCCCGCATCTTAATACCCTGTTCAGTCTCAGCCTCTCCATAGGATATGTGCCCATAGAATGGCGCATGGCAATGGTGGTCCTGCTACACAAGGGTGGGGCTACAACTGACCCTGGAAACTACCAACCAATAAGCCTGACCAGTCTGATCTGTAAGGCTATGGAGCGAATCATTATGGAACTCATAAATGGAGAGATTGGGAACCTCCAGTCGCTGGACCCCACGCAGTTCGGCTTTGTCAAGGGCAGATCATGCCTCCTGAACCTGGTGGATTTCTTTGAGACAGTTACTCAGGCTATAGATAAGGGAAAGGAGGTACACACGGCTTACCTTGACCTTGCTAAAGCATTTGACACTATTCCCTATTCAGGTATTATTGATAAGCTCACAAGCCTGGGCATAAACCCTTACATCATATGATGGATCACAAACTGGCTCTCAGACAGATCCCATAAAGTAAGAGTAGTGGGATCTATGTCCGAATCCAGACCAGTAACGAGTGGTGTGCCTCAGGGCTCTGATCTGGAGCCCCCTCCTGTTTGGCATATACTTCTCAGATGTACAGGCAAGCATGGAAGGCCTGTGGCTGACTAAGTTTGCGGACGACTGCAAACTGGGTGCTATAACAGAGTCTCCGGCTGACATGGAGATCCTCCAGAAGGCCCTAAATGAGACTGATGCATGGTGTCAAAGCCATGGTCCCAAGCTAAATGCAAAAAAATGCGTAGTAATCCCCTTTGGAAAAAAACAGAGTACCCGCAAACTACAACATAGGAGGTAATCCCCTGAAATCTGAAGAAGAAATAAGGGATCTAGGGACCCAAGTAGACAGTCAGCTTTCCTTTGATAACCATGTTGCCAAAGTGGTTAGAAAATCCTTCTATGTGACCCATCTGATCATGAAAGGGCTTGCATCAAGATCTAAGGATGCAATGGTGCCCCTCTACTCTTCCCTCATCAGCCCCATTATTGACTACAATGCACCAATTGGAATGTACCTGGCTAGACATCTCCAGCAGCTGGAGAGACCACACAGGTACCTAACCAAGAGGATTACTGGCCTCAAACAGTTGCCCTATGCAGCATGATTGAAAAAGCTAAGACTGTTCTCTGTTGCATACCGCCTTCTCAGAGGCGATCTATGTCTAACGTACAGAGCCATGTCCAACCCAGAATTGTTGAACATGCTCCAACTTAGCAAAACCAAATCTACTCGAGCTACACGCTCTAGGGATATAAACCTCAACACAACAATGAATAGAACATGCTGGAGGGATAGATTCCCTTCGCAGAGACTTCCCTTACTATGGAACAGGGTCCCGATCTAAATAAGACAGAGCCCCTCACTACTATCACTCTTCAAGAGGAACCTTGATGAGTGGATGAGTAACAGAAAGTTCACACTGGGGATCACACCAACAACACTACTAGATAGGGGCCAAGGGTACTAGCTGCTAGTACAAGGGTCTAGGGAACTACTAAAGGGGCGGTGAATACCGCACAATGTGGCTGGGCTAATATATGCCTTCAGGCAGATAGCCCAGTACCAACTTATGAACCGAAGAAATGTATTCACCTACAACTCCAAAATCACCTCATAGACAACAACCTACTATCCCACTCCCAGCATGGATTTAGGCCAAAGCATAGCACAAAAACTGCCTTAATATTGTTCACTGACACCATTCATCACCTCATGAACAATAGTCTCCTAGTCTCAGCAAGCTTCCTTGACATGTCAAAGGCATTTCACACGGTCTCCCACCAGCTTCTCCTAAACATACTTGCCACCTATGATCTCAGTTCACCCACACTTATATATTTCAAGAGCTACCTATCTGACTGTAAGCAGGCCACCAAATGGGAAAAAAAATCTCTCTCCTCTGCTACCAGTGCCCTCTGGTGTACCCCAAGGATCCATACTCGGCCCCCTCCTTTTTATCCTATTTACCAGTAGTATAAACACAGCAACAAAACATGCTATGACCATACAAAACACAAATGATACATCTCTTATCTGCTCTGCCCGAACCCTTGAAGAACTTAAAGATAAGATCCAAAAAGCATTTCAGGAAATAGAAACCTACTTATCCAACCTCCAGCCCATTCTAAGCCCCAGTAAGACCAAACTGATATTTTTCACCAACAAACCATCCAGTAACCACTCTTCATCCCTCACCAATCATTCCACCAATGGAACTGCAATTGAACCCACAAACCATACCAAACTCCTTAGTGTAACTTTAGATGACAAACTAAAATTTGATGTTCACATTTCCCAGTCAATTAAAAAAGCCCATGCCAAACTTGGATCTCTGTACTGTGCAAAACCTTTTCTTACAAACCAAGCCAGACTAGCCACTGATAGATTCCAATTTCTGTCTACCTTATTCTTCTGCTCACACATATTTATAAACCTCTGCAAAACTGATCTAAACAACCTATCATCCTGTTATAATAAAATTGCAAAATTTGCCAGCAACCGTCCCCACAAATCTCATCACTGCTCTGCTCTCCAACAACTAAATTGGCTTGAGCTTCCCAACCTGTTAATACTAAACCATCTCACCTTTATATACAAAATCATTCACAACCCTAATCAATGCCCCTCACTTTCCTCCCTAGTTGAACTTCAAATCAATACAAGACCCCTAAGATCTTCCAACAGACGGGTACTAAAATTATCCCAGTCACACAACTACCATGTCTCTACTCTAATAAAATAGCTAAGGCCTGGAATGCTCTCCCCCAACATATTCAAAACACTCCCAACTACTTTTCCTTTAAAACTAAAACTAGAGAATATCTCAGATCCAGGTGGATTTCCTCCTGCTGTTCACCTGGATAATCAGTTACCCCCCTTTTTACTTTGCTCTTTCCCCTGTCTAAGCAACCTTATCTCTAGCTCTAGCCCATGTTAAAATTTCGTTACTATGCAGTAAACAGTATACATTCTAAGTGTGCTACAACTGATGACTCCATAGATACTTCTCTGTCAATCAATTTCACTCATTTTTATTTATCTGCAATGCTGCTCACAACCTAATTTTTATTTCTGGACTTCTGGAATATATATGTTCAAGCTTTATTAACTGTATTATTATATGCATGTAATTTTATGATTTTGTATTATCTTTACAATGCTATTGAATGTGGAGCTTTTCCTCTGGATCTCAACTGAAAACGGGCTCCTTGGCCCAGTTGGATACTACCCAGTTAACAAATGTAAAATAAATAAATAAATGTAGTTAACATCACTGACCTTCCTTATCACCTTGAAGGATCCCTCCTAGGCTGCCTGCAGCTTGTTGTGTCTGACAGGAATGAGAACCATTACCTGCTGCCCTACAGCATACTCTCTAGCTTGAGCATTCTTGTCATACCAGACCTTTTTATGCTGTTGGGCTTCTGTCAGGTTTTCCTGGGCCAACTCCATGAGTTCCCAGAGCCTTTTCCTGAGGTTTAGGACATATGACACAAAAAACTCCTTATGGGATTCACATTCACCCTCCCACGTATCTTGAATCAAATCTAGAGGTCCCCTCACCCTATGCCCATACAGGAACTCAAAGGGTGAAAAACCTGTGGATTCCTGGGGCACCTCTCTGTAAACAAACAACAGATGGGGCAAATACTTGTCCCACTCCCTCTTAAACTGGTCTGCAAATGCCCATAGCATGGACTAGAGTGTAGAGTTTAACCTCTCAACAAGACCATTACTCTGGGGATGGTAGGGGGTGGTTTTTAGGTGTTTCATCCCACACTACTTCCACAGACAAGCCAGCAGGTCTGATATGAAATTGGCACCTGTTTCAGTCAGTATTTCTTTTGGGAAACCTACCCTGCTGAAAATCTCTAACAAAGCATTTGCCACCTTTTCTGCCTCAATGGAGGACACAGCCACCGCCTCAGGGTATCTAGTAACATAATCTACTATCACTCGGATATACATTTTCCCTGTGAAACTTGGGGTACTCAGAGGCCCCACAATATCCATAGCTACCCTCTGAAATGGCTCCTCAATCACAGTCAAAGGCATCAAAGGAGTTTTCACCTTGTCTTGCCTACCTTTTGGTACTACTCGCAGGTCCTGTAGTACCCTGTTACATCTTTGGAAATCCCAGGTCAATAGAAGTTCTACATGATACGTGTCTTCGTATGTTTTATACCCCTATGATCTGCAAAGGGAATATCATGGGCTATGGCTAGAAGTGCCACATGGTAGGCTCTGGCCACTACCAACTGCTGTATTCTCTCACCCTCTAGCCCTCTGTCAAGGGTCCACTCTCTATACAGTAACCCTTTGTCCCAGTATACAGATTCCCCCTTCTGTTGAGAATCAGGTGCCTCACTAGCTACCTCCCTCAGGCCTTGTAATGTAGGGTCTGAGCCTGACTCAACTCTCTCTTTGTAACCCTTCCCAGCTCCCCTTCCACAGGAAGTCTGGCATCCTCTGACAGCGGTGCCTCACTGTCAGCCTTGGTACTACTACTTCTCACCGCTGCCCTTGCAGTCACTTTGTCCAAGTGAACATCAGTACCCACAAGCAGCTGTGGCTTACCTTCAGTGTCACTGCTACAGGGTAGCTCCCTCCTTGAAGTAACCACAACTCAAGTTCTGGCTGCAAGTGTGCAGTCTGTCTGGGTCTCCCCCAGGCTACAAGACCCATATGACTGTCTCCAAACCTGACTGCGTGTAACTGCATGCACACAGGGTACAGCATTATCAAAATCATTCCTTATCAGGACATCTGCAAGGACATCCTCAAAAAAAAAACTACTTGCTTGCTTCCATTTCCACCCTTCTAGGCAAGGAGAACCCTAGCCAAAGGTATTTGGAATGGGGTCCCTCCTAAAGCTCTGACTGGAGTAGACTGCCCAAGCAAGAAGTGTTCCTTTGTAACCATTGCAGGCTTCACAATGGTTAGGTCAGAGGCTGTGTCCCTCTTAGCCATGGCCTTTTTCATATTCACTAAGACAGGATATAACCTCTTGTGGTAATTTGGTACCCTTGTCTCGAGACAACCTACTGCTGACATTTTGTCATTCCCACTTACTGGCTCTCCCACCTTTTGTTCCCCACCTTGCTTCCATGGACATCTATATGCTACATGGCCCCAATGGTTGCATTTAATCCTTGGTCCTGAATGTGTAACTGGACGTGTGTCTTCCCCTACTACTGGTGGACTCTGTTGAGGCACTCCAGGCTGCCCACCCATGGGTTCCCTTAGACCCATGAGCAGCAGTGGGTGTCCCTTTCCTGTGCAGTGATGCCCCACTTGCTAGGTAGAGGTCTCCCTTCTTCCCCAACACATCTGCAGTAGTGCATTGTCTATCAGCTAACCAGATTCTCATGTCCTTAGGCAAAGTGTTAAGGGCTTGTTCCCACACCTAAAGGTCTGCCAGCCCTTCAAAAGTGGTGACCTGACATCCACTCACCCACCTATGAAAGTAAGTGCTTAGTTCAGCAACATAGTCACACACACTTTCATCTGCCTTGCATCTATGCTCATGAAACTTTTACCTATAATCTTTGCGTGTTAACTTAAAACATTCTAAAAGAGTTCCTTACAACATTATAATTTAAACAATCAGCATCCGACAGTTTAGAGATTACAGTTACAGCTTTACCATGGAGTAAGGGGGGTCAGGAACCATTCCCAGTGCTCTTGGTCAACATTATACTGTTTATATACCCTTTCAAACATATGAATGAAACTATCAAAATTATCCCCCTCCATAAATTGTGGAAGAAATTTGCTGACCTTTGTTGCTTCTGGGGTTCAGTTACCCCCTTCCCCATTACCTCCATGACTCTGGCGAAGAGTCAGCATCTCCTTTTCATGTTACCTCTGCCTCTCCTTCTCCTCAGCTTCCAGGTGTCGCAGTTTCTCATTTTTCTCAGCCTTCAGACATTGCAGTTTCTCATTTTCCTTAGTCTCTAGATTCCTCAGTCTCTCTGCTGCCTCTATTTCCAAATGCTTGGCATCTAGCTCAAATCGCTAACTCCAGATGGATTTTTAAGTCCTCTGTGGAAGGGTTGAGCTGTCCATTTTCTGAGTTTTGTATATTTCAAAGGCCAGTCTGATTGTCCTACTGGTTGCTATAATGCAATGTAGCTGTAACTAAACCTGCAATCATGTCTGCTTTAGTCAGGTTGGCATGCACCAGTCCTTTAGCCTGGCACATAGCCAACTGGCTCCTTGTCAGCTTGCCATACTCCTTTGCTGACATGCTTGCCTACTCTCCGTGACTAATTAAGCTAACAAAAAAAAAAATGATTGTGATATGAACTCTGAATGTTCACTACGTGGCTGCTTGAGTGTACACAGGATACAGGAATTCAATATCCACACCACTACAAGCCAAATATGTGATGTGGCTAACTCACCACTGTCAACCAATTAATATGTGATGTGGATATCCCACTACTGTCCACCAATTAATATGTGACACCCCTGCACTAGCCCAGTAATCAAGGAGCCTCAATCTTCTCCACTAGTAACAGTGAGGGACGTACACAATGGGAGGATGATAAGTACACACACAGTAAAGTACTATTTCCCTTAAGAGCACACAGAGATGCAGTCAGTCTGAGGCTGGTTTCTCCCTCTTTCTCCAGATCCACAATAAGACTCCCCACTGTCACAGCTATAGCATTGTGTCCTTAGCCAGGGTTCCAAGCCAAGTCCTCCCAACACTCTCCAGTGCGTTGTTTTCCTGAACAGCTAGCTAACACACATGCACACAACACACACCTGTGAAAGACTGGCACAGGTTTACTAGCTATGCCCCCTTCTGCCTAGACCATAAGGTAGTTATCACTGTCACCAGAACCCCTTATCAGCTACTTTAAGGCCCTTCTCAATGGAAGACCAATCCTACTGTGTAATGTTACTATTATCCAAACAGTAAGTGTGACCAAGAGCAGGGCTATTTAGGAATGGCCTGTACAGTGTCGCCAAATACATATGCAGTATTCCCACAGATTAAATATGTCTCACAAATATCAGCCACAAAGACAGGTTTAACTATATTTAATAATAAATAATAAACAAACAAGACAATACTCAGAAAACAAACAGAATTACTTCAGAGTTCAGAATTACAGGAAATAGTTTAAAACAACATTGCAGGACAATCTCAAATAAATACAGAAAACATCTAAACTAATCTTTACTATATTCCTATCTATATCTAAGAGAGATACTATGCCCTAAGTCTTACTTACAGAGCAAGGCAAATGCAGATGATAATGAGTGGGTATTCTTGTTAGGTCCAAGACAAAATACAAAATCCATACAGTCTCTCTCTGAGAGAGTTCTTAAATTACTATCAAACATTACTGCTGGGTCAGCTTGTATGACATCACTGTTTGTCACCTGCCTTCAGTCCCCAGGCTAACAGATACTAACAGAATTTTAACATATCTGTTTGAGAAGTACATATCTCTCAGACGTTTTCAGGACTTGGAAGTCATAAAACAATAAAACGCTTTTACATTTGAAACCTAGTAATTATTTATATTTCAATAAATCCTCAAAATGGAGAAAAACAGGACAAAAGTTGAAAGGTCTAAGGTCTGCTGATGAAGTGCAGTGTGGAATACGAAAACGCAGTACCTGGAATAGCGTTAATGCAGTTTTGGATTTGTGGTTATCTATCGTGGTGTTTTTAGCGTGTGGAGTCATTAAAATCCTTGGACCTTTCAACTTTTGTCCTGTTTTTCTCCATTTTGAGGATTTATTGGTTTTGGTTTATTTTTTGTGTATTTATGTTTCAAGACAATAGAAAAACCTCTAGCTCTAGACATTGTGTCTGCTTCACTTAAACTAAGAGATAACACAATTGTAAAACAATTTCAACTTATTTTCTTGACGTTTTGCAAGTTAACTCTGCATGTTCCAGCTTCCATTATTAAAACATACATTTACACAGGTATATAGTCTATATACATTTCTGTTCTTTTCCAGTAGGGTACACTGTGGACACATCCTTGAAGCTCAGTACTGTACAAACCCTGTTCAACACACACTTCTGCACCAGTAGTTTATATAGTTCTCTTACATTTGTAAGACAAGCATATGAATCATATTAACAGCCACAAATGACATACGATTATTTACAAAATTCCCGACAGCTGGGCTGGCAGTGTCACACTCCCCCATAGTGCCTTTTTTAGGTAATGCCAAACAGAAAATACTTCTGATATAGCAAATCAAAACCAAGAAAATCTAAAGGTATTACTGCTCAGTGCAAGGAGTCTAAACAAAGAACTCCACTTCCTAGAAGATCTCTTTACCCTACAGAATGCTGATGTCCGTGCTGTTACTGAGACATGGTTTAAAGCCACTGAAAGCACACCAACAGTGCAAGTCCAATACCACTTCCTTGCAAGCTATAGGTCCCCCTCTATGACCCCGGAAACCCATACCATGTATTTAAACTTATTATAAACACTAAGACTGCGGTGGTGGTGCTGCGGTAGCATTGTCGCCTCACAGTAAGACGTTCTGTTCGATTCTCAGCTAGAGCGTCTTCTGTGTGGAGACATGCGTGTATGGGCGTACCCTCGTTGAAGGTTGTGCATCAGGGCCGGCAACTCGACACGTAAAAATTTACTGCCAATCACTAGCGTACCGGAGTTCCGCTGTGGTGACCCCCTAACCGGGAAAAGCCGAAAGACACAAACAAATAAACACTAACCATCCAACCCAATACCATATTCATGAGTGACTTTAATTACCCCACTATTAACTGGTAATCCTATATGACACCAAACGTACATGCACAGAGATTCCTGGATTTTGTAAACAAAAACTCCCTTGATCAGAGAGTCAATACACCAACCAGGGGTGCAACCATACTGGATCTAGTCCTCACTAATATGGGAGACTGCTGCACAGCCCCCCCCCCACTCTATAATGCCTTCCCTGGTAAGATCAGATCACAAAATGGTCTCCTTTAAAGTAAAAATAAAACCTGGACCCCCAGCTAAACCTGGAATATTCAGGAACTATTCTAAGGCTAACCTTTTGCTATTAAGTGAGAACCTGGCAAAAATTCAAATAAACCCTGAGAACACTTGTGCCTATGCAGAACTGTTCGCAGAAATCCTGTAGTAGCATGATAATAGCTGCATAGCGGCAACTGTGCCCATCAGGAAGAAGTACATAATTAACTAAAAAAACAAGCCACTCTGGTGGAATCAAAAAATCAATTGGTTTTATATCAGAAGGAAGAAAATCATGGCTAAAATTAGGAGATGCAGCACCCAGCAAGATAAAGCAATCGCGTCAAACTAAACAACAGACTAGACTCCTCTTAAGCAACTGCCCTTAGATGCTGCTGTGCAACACTTCAATGACACCTTCCTTACTATTCTAAACAGACTTGCACCTCCAAGAACAGTTTGTGTCAAAGCCAACTACATACCATGGCTAACCCATAAGACCCATACCCTCCTAAAACAAAGGGACAAAGCATGGCAAACTTGGGCTAAAAATAAATCCCTCCAAAACCATGTAATTTACCAGCAACTTAGAAAGAGTGCCAAACACCAAATGAAACTAGACGAACAACACTAATTTACAATAGAAATACAGATTGAATCCACAAAAATTCTGGAACACAATTAATAACATACTTCATCCTGGCCAAACCACAACTCCCCCCACCCCCAAACTTACCTGATGACCCAAACAATATTGCTGAACAATTTAACATATTCTTCACTGAAAGTGTTTTAGCACTGACTAAGAATAGGAAGTCTCCCACAATGCCAACACCCAACAATCCAAGCAATTTTGTAGATGGATTCTCATTTCAGACAGTCCCAAAACAAACTATTGCAAAACTATTAAAAAAGCTGAAACCCAGTTCACTGGCAGCAGATAACTTGCCAGCAGAATATCTAAAATTAACAGCAGACGTTATTGCCTTCCCTGTGTCAATACAAACTCTCTTTACTCTAAATTTGCCAAAAATTGGAATACCTTTCCACATAGCATTAGATCCATAAGCAAGCAATCAATCATTTCAAAATATCTCTCAAAAGACACTTATTTGAATCCTGGCTTTGCACATGTAACACTCCAGGTTAATTATTAACTTACCACTACTTATACAGTTTGGCTGTACATACTAACTCTGTTAACATATCCCTTCTAACACTACTTCTCTATAAGTAGTTACATTCCTAGCTGCAACTCTCACCACAAAAGTATTACTAGCTATGCACTACTTTGCCTACGTGATTCTCCCTACTTAATTTCCTAACTAATGTTATGTTCCTCCACATATATAAATTCAACCATATATTTCTCTATATTCAGGTGTTTAAAGTCTTGTTCTATTTGATACTATGTATATATTTTTGTTTTTAAATTTTTATCCTGTACATGTGTTAACACTCATTTTTTTGTCTATAATTTCTATTATGTAATGTGATGACTTTGTATGTATGCTTTGGCTGGAGCTTTTCTCCCCGGGCCTCCCCTGAAAATGGGCACTGTCCAAGTCGGACCATCCCGGTAAACAAATGTAAAATAAATAAAATAAATTAATAAAAATAAACAAAACTCAGAGGACAAATAAAGTCTACCAAAGTCCAGTTTGGGGTACGTTTGTCCTCCCAGGCCAAGGACAACCACAAACCATTCTTTAGCTATGTCCACAGCCTCAAAGGCAATACATAATTGTGTGCAGAGCTCATTGTAAATGGAGCCACCTATACAAAGCCAGAAGATATAGCAAACCTCCTGGCTTATAAATCCAGCTCCAACTTTACTCCTCTCTCCCCCGCAGGAAATATTATCAAATACAACTCCCCCTACTATCACTAAGGAACAGATACTTAATGCTCTCTCTAAGACCAAGAACACTGCATCAATAGGCCCAGACAATATCCCTGGATGCCTATTAAATAGCATGAAACATGACCTATCAGGACCTCTGGAATTACTATTTAACTGTAGCCTGCAAACAGGCATCATGCCTCATGAATGGAAAAGTAACAGTCATCCTTCTGCACAAAGGTGGGCCAACTACAGACCCATAAGTCTCATTAGTCTAATATATAAAGCCATGGAAAGAATTATCATGGAGATGATCAACAGAAATATAGTAAACCTCCAGACACTGGACCCAACCCAGTTTGGTTTCATCAAGGGCAGATCATGCCTATGCAACCTGGTGGACTTCTTTGAGAAGGTCATCAAAGCAATGGATGAGGGCAAAATCGTTCACACTGCCTACCTTGACCTGGCCAAGGCATTTGACACAATATCCCACTTGAGCATGGTTGACAAACTCAGGAAGTTAGGTATAAACCCGTATGCCACCTGGTGGATAGCCAACTGGCTCACAGACAGGACAAAGGAAGTTAGAATTGGGAAGTCCACCTCTACAAAGAGGCCAGTCGCAAGTGAAGTCTCTCAGGTATCAGTTCTTGGACAGCTCCTTTTTGGCATTTACTTCTCAGAAGTCAAAGCCAATGTCAGTGGTCTCTAGCTGAGTACATTTGCAGATGATTGCAAATTGGAGCTGTCATTGAATCTCACACTGACACAAATGTTCTCCAGGAGGGGCTAACACAGACACAACTGGTGTCAGAGCCATAGACTAAAACTAAATGCCAAGAAATGCATAACAGTATCCTTTGGGAAGTCATCCATCCTGGTAACTATCATATTGACAACACACCCCTTAGAGCTGACCCAGTAGTCAGGGACTTAGGGACACACACAGATAGTAATCTAGCCTTTGGTCATCAGATATCTACAGTAGTGAGGAAATCATTCTATGTTGCGCAACTTATAAACAAAGGTATGACATCTGAGTCCATGGAAGTCATTGTTCCACTATATTCAGCATTCATCAGGCCTATCATTAAGTACAATGTCCCCATTTGGTATGTACCTAACCACGCATACCCAACAATTGGAATGTCCACGGAGGTTCCTCACTAAAAGAATACAGGGCATAAGTAACATGTCCTATGCAGAGTGCCTCAAGGCCATATCCCTGTATTCTGTCTCCTACAGGCTTTTGAGGGGAGATCTATGCCTGGCATACAGGGCATTGTCAGACTCCACTCTGCTGGACTTCCTGCATATCCACAAAGCAAACAGTACCAGAATTACCCATTCTAAGGACTTAAACCTTGCCTATGATATAAATAGGACCTGCTGGAGAGATAGGTATGTATCCCAGAGACTACCCCATCTATGGAACAGGGTGCTCATCCATGTGAAGCAGACTTCCTCACTAACTCATTTCAAGTGTAACTTGGACAATTGGATGGGAAACTGGAAATTCATTCCTGGATTGGCACCTATGTCTCTAATGAACACAGGTAACCAGTAAATGTTTCATCTCCCAGGCCCATACTTACACTTATCAAGGGTATCAGAACTTGTCAGAGATTTGGGATGCATGGCTATGCTTAAAAAGGCCCTTGTGGTTGTTAGCCTAGTAAACACCTATAAAACTAAAAGCATTTCAGAAATGTACTAAAAAGATCCAGATATAAAACTGATGAAAGAAATAGCTAAAAAAGATTTATCAGAACAAAAATGCCGTACATATAGAAATTCAGCCTTGCTATTCATTCAGAGAAGAGAAGACCTGTATAAGAGTCAGACAGGGTGATAATTGCAAGTGCCAAAAGAAAGGAAATGTTTGAAAGATTACACACGTTTCATTTGGAAGCAGTTAAATGTAAAGAAAGAGCATGTGAGATACCCTTTTTGACTTGGCAAGTCAGTGATGGAACAAAAAAAAAAGTACAGAACTGTGCTATGCGTTATTTACATAACTAATAAAGCAAAATATGCATTTGTTTCAAAGTCATGTCTATGAAAGCCATGATTTAAGGCTTGTACAGATCATTTCCAATATTACATATATGTCTACCAATATTTAATTTTTATTTGAAATTTGTTAACTGGGTAGTCCCACTGAGTCCACAGCACATCTTCTAGGGGACACTGGAGGGTAGAGTATAGTACTCACATAAAACAAACGCAAATACAAATGCATAACCATGATTTGACATTTCCTGAAATTGTAAAGTTGAATGCTGTTATGAACTAAAATGCTATCATTGCACTGAAAGCTGCCTTTAAAGAGCATGGTATTCCTGATGTCACATTAGACAATGGTCTACAGTACGTAAGTGTATATAATTCAAGAGGTTTTTTTTTTCTTCAGAAAAAAGAGAATTCCATTATGTAACTGGGGATGAAATAACAGTTCAAACTGTGAAAACCTTGAACCTGTGCTGGTGGCATAGAGGGTAGTTGGAATAGCATCTTGAGCACCTGATGATCCAGGCAGAAGAATGTGCTGGTGGAGCCACTCATGCAACTATTCAACCTGAGGCTATCTACCAGCTTTGAGCCTGAGGTTTGGCGCACAGCCATTATAATGCCACTTCATAAGACTGGCCCCAGCACAGACCCTGAGAATTAATGACCCTTCATCTGACAAGCCTCATCTGCAAGTTCTGTGGAATGGGTCCTAACATTCCTGATAATCTATAATACAAAAACATCTTATAAGACTTGACCCCCCCCCCCATCAGTTTGATTTTGTTAATGGTAGATCCTGCCTAATGAAGCTGGTGAATACTTTTGATGGTAACACAAGCTGTAAACAGTGGTCATGCAGTCCATATAGACTACCTTGACCTCACCAAGGCATCTGATAAAATGCCACATGCCAACATTATCAACAAGCGAAATGCATTCCAAATTGATCCATATGTAGTTAGATGGATAGCTAACTGGATGTGGGACAGAATCCATAATGTGAGTGGCAGTTTCCCATCCAATTGTCCAATGACCTGAGATGTACCTCCCTGGACTACATGAAAAGAGACATAGAGGAGCTCTCTGAGCATGTAGCCCAGGCCGGTATGACCCTGACCTTGAGTAGCATCTTACCCTCACCGAGAATGATGCCACAATATGAAGACAAGATGATCAATTTCAACAATTGGCTTAAGCGTTGGTGTCATTCAAAGGGGATCCAATGCCTGTCAGCCTGGGATGACATGCTCGACAAGCCACGATGCTTCGCTAGGGACGGCTTGCACCTGTCACCCTGGGCTTCGAATATTGGCAAAGGCTCTTGCTACCCCCATAGTGCCTTTTTTAGGCAAGGCTCAAAAGACAAACCCACCTCCATAGGTATCACAAGGGATAAGAAACTAAGAGTAATGCTACTCAACGCCAGAAGTCTAAACCTCAAGATGCATGCACTCGAAACTCTCCTTAGCATGGAGAACATCGATATCTGTGCAGTAACAGAAACCTGGTTCAAGGCTCCCAAGAGCACCCCAGCACTACCAGGTTATACCTCATACCATGCTTTTTCGGCCCCAAAACTTGGACCAAACCACAAAAGGAGGGGGAGTATCAATATTCATCAAAGATACCCACACCTCCAGGTTGGTGGCACAGCACGAAGCATCAGAGACTATCCATGTGCAACTAACTGTGGGTAAAACTGCCTTCCAATTTATAGCCTGCTACAGACCACCCTCCCAAACACAGGAACCCCACTTGGCCTTCCTGAGAATACTGGAAAATATGAAGGTCTCTCCAAACACCATTATATTGGGCGACTTCAACTACCCAAACAGACTGGGAGCATTACTCTAGCTCCAACACCCTAGCCCAAAGGTTCCTAGAATTTATAAACTCAAATGCTATGGAACAACTTGTTACCACTCCCACAAGAGGGAAAACATACTGGACCTGATCATCACCAACATGGGGACACTATGCTCCAGACCAGAAGTGTATCCCTCACTGGTAAGATCAGACCATAAACTAATCTCACTGGATATTCACATCCCGACCCCACCCCTGCCCAGAAAACCACAGTGAAAAACTTCTCTAAAGCAAATTTCACACGCCTCAAAACCGAGGCGAAATCCTTCAAAGCCCCGGCCTGTGGAAAATACGCCCAGACCGCAGAATCCTTTATAAACGCATTCTATGAACACCTTCAGGAATGCATGGATCATGCAATCCCAAATAAAACCAAGACCCAATCCTCCAAAGGCAGACGTCCTGTCTGGTGGACCCCAGCCATAAACAAACTATACAATAGAAGGAGGAAGCTACTACATGATAGAGCAAAATCCCAAAAGGGAAGTCATCTCTGATCAGTATTAGCAAAAAACTACGGGCACTCATAAAATCGTCTAAGGCCAGCTTCGAGAAAAAAATTGCACAGGACACTAAGGATAATCACAAGGCTTTCTTTAGTTATGTTAGGAACCTGGGTGGGAATTCCCAGATATGCTCAGAATTAGTCCAAAAATGACAAAAAATACACTGAGCCCACAGACAATGCCAACATCCTAGCTGACAGGTTCAGTGCAAACTTCTCCCCCCCCACCAAAAGGGCAAATATCTATCCCAACAGAGTGCTGCCCCTGACATCTCAGATGCTCAGGTAAGAGCCGCCTCTCCAAAGCAAAAACACAGCATTAATGGGACCAGATGGTGTCCCGGCTGCGCCCTACATGAACTCCAAGAAGAGCTAAACCCAAACATAAAACTACTGTTCAATCTTAGCCTTACTACAGGATATGTACCCAAAGAGTGGTGTACAGCAACAGTGGTCCCTCTCCACAAAGGTGGTGCCTCAACGGATCCTGGAAACTATCGCCCCATAAGCCTGACTAGCATGGTCTGCAAAGCTATGGAAAGGATCATCATGGACCTCATAAATAAAGATATTGGGGACCTACAGACACTGGATCCTACCCAGTTTGGCTTTGTTAAGGGCAGATCCTGCCTCTTAAACCTGGTCGATTTCTTTGAAACAGTCACCAAGGCCATTGACGAGGGGAAGGTGGTCCACACAGCCTACCTGGACCTTGCAAAAGCCTTCGATACAATACCCCACTCGGGCATTATAGATAAGCTCACCAGCTTAAATATAAAACCCTATGTCACTAGATGGGTTGCAAACTGGCTCAAGGACAGAACCCACATGGTTAGAATTGCTGGAACCATGTCAGACTCCAAACCAGTTACAAGTGGCATCCCACAAGGCTCAGTCCTGGGACCTCTCTTGCTCGGTATATATTTCTCGGCGGTACAGGCCAACACGGAAGGACTGTGGCTGACCAAGTTCACAGATGACTGCAAACTGGGCGCCATAATCAACTCTCCAGCCGGCACAAGCATCCTCCAAAAGGGCCTCATAGAAACAGACAACTGGTGCCAGAGCCATGGCCTCAAGCTAAACGCCAAAAAGTGTATAGTCATCCCTTTGGCAAAAACAAAGTGCCCACAAATTACCACATAGGTGGTAATCCATTAAGTACAGAAGAAGTCATTAGGGACCTGGGGACCCAAGTTGATAGCAATCTCTCATTTGACAACCACGTGGCCAAAGTGGTTAGAAAAACATTTTATATAGCCCACCTAATCATGAAGGGATTCACATCTAGATCAGGGGAGGTCATCGTACCTCTTTACTCATCCCTCATCAGGCCCATAATTGAGTACAATGCCCCTTTTGGGATGTACCTTACCAGACACCTGCAGCAACTGGAAAGACCCCAAAAGTACCTCACCAAGAGGATCAAAGGGCTCAAACAGATGCCATATGCTGCCCGGTTAAAGAAACTCCAGCTCTACTCAGTGGCATACCGCCTGCTCAGAGGCGATCTGTGCCTGACGTATAAAGCCATGTCCAACCCGGAATTAATGTACATGCTGCACCTCAGAAAATCCAAATCCCATCGAGCTACGCGCTCGAGAGACTTGAACCTCAGCACTGAAATAAATAGGACATGCTGGGGGGACAGATTCATAACCCAGAGGCTCCCTTCACTCTGGAATAAAATCCCAGTCCAGGTTAGGCAGAGTCCCACATTAATTCTCTTCAAGAGGAATCTTGATGAGTGGATGGGAGATCGTAGGTTTATCCCGGCTATCACTTCTGTGTCACTGTTAAACAGAGGCACAGTATACTAACCTCAAAAAAAGGCATAGCAAAATTAATTTAAAATGGGTGGCGAAAGCCAAACACACTCTGGCTAGGCTTATAAATGCCCTAGGGCAGATAGCCTAGTATGAACCTATGAACCTATGCATGCCCTCAGAGAGCAGCAACGTAACCCGTGGGGTACCAGAATTACCTGTGTTAGGATCCCTGTTGTTTGGCATATATTAATGTGATCTCCAAATCAAAAACAGGGAACTCTGGTTAACCAAGTTGGCAGATGATTGCTAACTGTGTGTTATATTAAAATCCACATTTGATATGTAGAAGAACTTGCATTTTAATAGCTTGTGCTCTGCAAATGAGGTAAAACTAAATACTAGCTAATACAACATTGTCAAATTTGGTATACAAACCCTACATCCAGCTTACAGTATAGAAAACACCCCACTCCATAATGAAGATGCAGAAGACCTTGGAATATGGGTAGATAACTCCCCCTTCTTTGATCATGCTGCAACATTGAACAGGAAATCCTTCTATCTAGCACAACTAATAACAAAGAGCATTTCCTCTAGATCCTAAGAAGTATCTACCCCTCTACATTCTTGAACAGATCAAGCCCACCTTTGAATACAATGCCCCCTTTGGGATGCATTTTAGTAAATATATCAAGCAACTGATGAGACTTCAAAGGTTCCTGACAAAAAAAGATCATATTAGCCTAAAGAAAGACTGCGGTGGTGGTGCTGTGGTAGCGTTGTTACCCTATAGTTAGACGTTGCCCGTTCGATTTTCAGTTAGAGCGTCTTCTATGTGGCGACATGCGTGAATGGGCATTCCTTCGTTGAAGGTTGTGCGTTAGGCCCGGCAAGCCAGCACGTAAAAATCTACTGCCAATCATTAGCGGACCGGAGTTCTGCTGTGGCGACCCCTAACTGGGAAAAGCTGAAAGACATGAGTGAGATTAGCCTAAAGAATAAAATAAAACAATGTAAAAAAACAGCGTCCAAACACCAAATGCAGTAAAAAAATTAATAAAACCTCTAGCACCTCTGCAACAGCTTTCAAAGGAGGATACAAAGTACATTCTAAAACACCAGTATTTTATATATTAGAACTAATTGAATAATTAATAATTAAACAATCAAATCTAATTAAGTCAAATTAAATTAAAACTTTCCAGTTACATTCTACATTAATACATGTAGGGGACAGTGTACCATATTTTAGCATAAACAGGGATTCTTTGTACAGAAGTTTTTTCTTTATATGAGAATTAAATATGTTTACAGGTATATGCCCTAAAATGGCAAGAGATATGCAGACCTCAACTGCTGCCAGGGATTGCACGATTGCTATTGCTCTCACTCTTCACTCTCTCTCTAACTCTGACTAAGACACACACACACACACACACACACACACACACACACACACTTTTTTTCTCTTTCATTTATTTTTTTTACACTGGCTAAACAGCAAAAGCACTGCTTAGGGAGTGTAAAATAATAGCTCAATTGCTCTTTTTCTCACTCTCATACACTCTCACATACAGACATAAACCCATATTAATGTTTTTCTTTTTTCTTGTACATGCAGTAAATGGCAAAAGTGCTGCTTACTGAGTGTAAAATAATGGCAGCCATTAGTTTTTTTTTTTCAGTCCGAGCTCCACTGCAGCTTGATATGCTGCTATGAAGAGGCAGATTTGTTTTTCAGTGGGCATTATCTGTAGATTAACACCCTGCTGGAGAACATTCATTCACAATCAGGGTGCAATCTGCAGATTGCCCATCCTCTAGGAAGGAATTAGACAGCTGGATGCATATTCATAGATTCTTCCCTGGTATGAATGGCCTGTCTCTCTATGAAAAAGCAGGTAAGGTCTATGGGTGAGTACTGGCAAGGTGTAAATGTCTACATGATTCAATTACCTTGTACATTTGATGATTCTGTGAGTCATGGTCATCCATTTGTCTAATTTTAATGGGAGGCATGGGAGTAGATTTCCTAGTGGACAAATGCCCCCCCCCCCCAGTTCGCTACTCACTCTTATACTTTGAACTGGGCTTTGAAAAGTCTAAGCCTGACTCCCTAGAAGGAAGAACACTCGTCAGAAGAAGCACAGGACAAGAAAGTCTTCAACATTAGTTTGTTTTTTTTTCTATTAAAGTACATTTTTCAAATTCTTGACATAGTTCATAGCTTGCAAATGCGTAACACTCAACAAGCAACACAGAGCAAATAGCTGTCATGTGATAGAATTTTATGTTCACAGGATTGTTATTAACAGTCATTGTAAGAAAGCAATGACACACAAACACAAAAACTCTGGGAATGGCTGTAAATACATGAACAGAAGACCACAGCTTATGGGGGAGGATGCATATGAGGATTCTTAAAAAAGTAAAAAAAACAAAAGATTGACCTTACATGGAACAAAAGCAGAAGAATCATGATCAATGATGAAAACAGCCAAAGAGTGAGTGAGTGAGTGTGTGTGTGTGTGTGTGTGTGTGTGTGTGTGTGTGAGTGTGTGTGTGTTTTGTGTGTGTGTGTGTGTGTGTGTGTGTGTGTGTGTGTGTGTGTGTGTGTGTGTGTGTGTGTGCGCGCAGGGACAAAATGTAGACCTTTTCCTTTCAAGGAAACAAAAAATACTTGGAACATTTATATATTATATAAAAGGAAGGAGCTAAAGTCTGGGAAAGTTTTAACTGTTCAGCAGACTCAGACCTGCACTCAAAGTCCTGGAACTTCAAAGAAGATTTATTTATTTATTTACTGCATTTCTTACAGGGACAGTCTGACTAAGTAAACTGATGTCCCTTTTCAGTGGAGGCCCAGGCAGAAAAGCTCCACAGTAGTTCTGAGTTAAACAGATAACATACAGGTATTTAAAACAATATGCTACAGATAGATCAAAATAGACCTGATGTTAGTCTAATAAATATTTACTTTATTATTTTTTATTGTACTTAGTAACAGCATGACATGATTTCCTTAAGGTGACCTTTCATTTCAGTAGCTGCCTCTCTAATTCAACAACAGTATATTTCTGAAATGCTTTTTCTTTTGTCAGTAGCAACTGTGGTACTACACAAAGAATATCTACTTCTATCAGTTCCCCATGGTTTATGGTAAAACTCTACTCAGCTTTTCTGCTGTGTAGTTAGTTCCTTGCTGGACAGTAGCTCACTTCAGATCACACTTCTGGAGATGTGAAATAATATTCTCTTCAACCCCTCAGGTGAGTTACACAGGCTTTCTGAATATGGGTTGCAAGAGTTTGTCTTCTGTTTCCACCTTTACATTTACCACAGTCATACTTGTGGAATTTTTTGCATTTTTGCACTAATGCTAAGAGCTCATATTCAGTTTAAACATCTCTATTATGCATCTGTAGCATCCTAATAGGCAGCTTACTTGCAGCACAACTGGCTTATTCATTTCATTAGACTTGATGCTGTTTTTAATTTGTTCTGTAGCTTTATCAGGTTTGTTAATCTCATTTTATGTCTGACCATAAAATAAGAGATTAGGATTTATGCATTCAATTACTCTGGCAAAAAAAGAAAAAGAAAACTCTTTGGAACACCTGTAAAGCTGATACAAAAACTGAAGTCTAAGGATCAATGCCTTCTTGGGAGCATAATAAATGTAGCAATTTGCAACTTGTTTTATTTAGTGTTATTTGCTAGACATTCTCTTTCCACCTGGCACTGACAAAAGCAGCATTTGGCATTCTAGAGACCACATCTTCCAATGTGAGCTATTGGTAATTCTCTCTTAATTGTTCAGATCATTCAGGTCAGTTGTTGTTGCGTCTTTCGGCTTTTCCTGGTTAGGGGTCACCACAGCGGAACTCCGGTCTGCTGATTGGTAGTTGATTTTTATGTGCCCAGTTACCAGCCCTGACGCACAACCTTCAATGAAGGTACGCCCATTCACGCATGTCTCCACGCAGAGGTCAGTATAAATTCAAATATTGTCCTTTTTTAGGTTTATTCTCCTCACTGCCTGTAGACTGTTAGACCCCCCCCCCCCCACTGGTCTTGAAACTGTGGCAACTCTGACATAGTCATTGTTGTGGACTGATAGGCTAGTGAGTTCCCATATGAAAGAGCAACGGATGAGACAGGATGAAACTGACAAGAATGTGTCACAGAAAGATACTCTGGAACTTTCTATAGAATGCCTGCAGGAAATGGAAAACAAAGAATGTGCCCTCAATGTAGAAGAAAATTATATATGAGAAAAGTTGCTTGATTTAATAGAAATGGATAGACATATTAAGATCAATGAAAGAAATAGATTGCAGAATGTCAATAAAACCCAAAAAGTTAGAAGTTTGATATAACAAGTGAACATAGTAATTAGGACTGTCCATAGATATTCATGTGATATAACAGAAGTAAATAGGATATGCTACTGTGCAGCTAAATTAATAACAGATAAAGTCTTACCACAAAATCACAGGGTAGTAAGGGAAAGGAAGGGGAAAAATAGAATGCCATCATGGAAGTATCGAATAGAGAAAAGTATAAAGCAATTAAGAAAGTGTCACTGTTGGAAGAGTATAGAAGAGGGAACAGATCAACAAAATACTCAGAAAGATAACCATGATAAAAGCAATGTGCAGTATCAGAACTGATCAGAATCTATCTTGCACTATTACAAATAATAAACTAAGAATATCAGCATAGGCAGAAAAACGTAGAAGACATGCAGATAAACATAAAGGAAGACTACAAAATAAGCAATTTATTAAATGACCCCAAAAAATTTTATAGAGAATTGGGAAACAAGGCAAAATGAATTGAAACACCACCAAAAAAGAAGAACTAGATACATTTTGGAGAAATAGCTATGAAGATCCTGTGGAACATAAAGATGCTAAATGGATAGAAGAAGTAAAAGAAATAATTTCAAATGTACAGGATATGAAATGGGATGAAATAATGGCTAGAGAGATTATTTATTATTATTTATTTTACATTTGTTGACCAGGATTGTCCAACTGAGCTGAAGAGCCCTTTTTCAGCGGAGGCCCGGGGAGAAAAGCTCCAACATATTATACAATTTTCATTATAAATTAGCATTAAACAGCAATATTACAGGATTATTCAAGGCATTAAGTAGCAATACAATGTTATACAGTGTCAGTAATCAGGAGTATAGCATAACTATTTCAAGATGCATAAAAAGAAATACGTCATCAAAAGATGAATATAGTTTTTGGGGTAAGTGGTTACAAAAACTCAATTTTATCATAATGTAGTTGCATGAAGGAAAGACAGTTACAATAGAATGTTTTTCTGAGGTGATTTGCTTAACAGATTTTAGAAGACAGTAGAAAGAGTAGTCAAGGAAGATTAGAGAGCTAATGCGAAGAGTGAGTTAAGGGCAGAAAGTAGATTAAGGTATGAGAAGTAGGAGATGTTTAAGGAGGGAGAGTCCAGTGGCAGGACCAGGGACTTTTAAAGTGATCCTTGGTGGCTGTCTTAAATTGTTTATGATGTGTAAGGGTCTTGCTTTTTAGTCGGAGCCTATTCCAGGCAATAGTGGGGTGATAGCTGTACATGTTGCGTCCAAATTTAGACTTGGGCTTATAGATTTGTAGCTGGTCTTGGTTAGAGGTTCGGAGAGGTCTGTAAGGAGAATAATGGGAGATGAGAGGGGATAGTGCTGGGCAGTAGGAATGCTTGTATAGGACAGACTGGATGATCTGGAGCTGAGAGAGAAGAAGCTGGTGGGGTAATTCAAGCCAGTTTAGGTATTTTAGAGAGATACAGTGATAGGATTTGTAGGTTTGTTGGGCAGCAAATCTAGCTACCTTGTTGTAGGTAGATTCTAGTTTGGTCAGGAGTGCTGAGTTAAGATTTGTGAGAATTTGAGAATTGTACATCAGACTGGGTAGAAGGTAGGTAAGAGAGAGAGTAATCTTGGCTTCAGAGGTAAGGAATGTCTTGTTACGGTAAAGAAGCCCTAGTTTTGAATGAGTCTTTCTGATACACTTATTAACATGCAAGTCAAATTTAAGCTGATCCTCGATGGTTACACCTAGGAACACACTTGAATGGGAGTGTTATTAAGGGACTGTATGGAGAAGGAGGGTTTAATATTGTTGAACTTTTTAGGTAGGAAGAATAACAGATTTTTTTTAGGGTTAAGGATGAGCTGGTTGTTGGAGAGCCGTGTTTCAACTAAGTTAAAAGATGCCTGAAGAGCTGTAGAGTCATCTGCGTATTGCACTAAAGATGACTGATGACAGGAGGTACACAGCTGATTAGTAAAGATATTAAAAAGATATTAAAATTTAATTGAAACATTTTGATTAAAAAATTCTGACTGAAACAAAGTAAAAAAAAAAAAAAAAAAAAAAAAAAAAAGCTCCTAACTGGAAAACTCCAGGCCTATATGCAGTACCTAACTTCTGGCTAAAAGTATTACATCTTTATATGAGTATTTAAATACGAGTAAAAACTATTTATATGTGTACCCTGAACATACACCATCATGTTTAACAGGAAAAAACAATACTCCTACTTAACAGCGAATCTGCAAGCTATCCTAAAAACTATAGACCAATAACTTGACTTTCGATGACGTATAAACTATACACAGGAATTGATGCTGACAAAGTTTACAGTCATTTAGAAGAAAACTCAATCATGGCAACAGAAGAAAATAATAATAAAAGAAAGTCATTTGGAACAAAGGATCATTTGTTAACTAAAGTCATAATGAAAAACTGTAAAAAGGGGAAGAATCTAAGTATGGCATGGACAGACTATAAAAAAGCATTTGAAAGTATCCCACATTCATGGATAAAGGTGTGCTTAAAATGTATACTATACACCCTACACTGATCAATTATATTACAGTGACCATGAAATAGCTGCAAACCACTTTTCAGTTAAGCCATGATAAATATCAAATTATTATTCCAGGGATAAAAATTCAAAGGGGGATATTCCATGATGATTCTCTCTTACAGCTGCTCATTTGTCTTGCCCTTAACCCATTAAGTTGTCTACTTAACAGATTAGGTCATGATTACAGTTTGTCTCTGAGAAAACAACAAAGTGTAAAGATGTATCTTCTGTTTATAGATGATTTAAAACTGTATAGTTCATCAGATGAGGAACTGAAAGCACAATTGCAAGTTGTCAAAACTTTTTCAGATGATATAAGAATGTCATTTGGTCTTCATAAATGTGCAAAAGTAATCTTTAAAGCAGGAAAGTTGCAGCACCAAGAGAACATCAGTTTGGGACAGGAATGTGATATAAAAGAACTTGAGCAAGAGGGAGTATATAAATATTTGTGAACTGATGAAGGATCAACAATAAAACACAAACAAATGTGATTAAAACTTAGTAAGGAATATTACAGAAAATTTAAATTAATATTGAAAGCAGCATTGACATCTAGGAATAAAGTCCAAACTATAAACCAATTTGCTCTTCCTGTCCTAACTTACAGTTTTACATGATTTACTGACCCTAAAAGGTGTTGGATAGGTTGTGCAGAAAAACAAGAAGGATGCTTCATGCTCATCAAATGATTTAGAAAAGTCAGTGCATACCAAGATTATATATTCCCCGTTCTGAAGGAGGTATGGGCCTCCTCGAAATTGATTACATGTATAGCTCTGCAATTGTGAGACTGCATACATATCTGCTGACCTCACAAGACCCCAATGTACTGAAAGTTTTGAAGCATGAGAAGAATAAGTCTAAAATGACTTCCCTGCTTAGTTTAGCAGAAGCATGTCAAGTGGGGAATGGAAATCAAAGTAGAAGTAGATGAAAATCAGGCAGCAACTGAATGTGCCAAAAAACAAAAGAAAGAACATGAGGTGAATGATCAAATGAGAAGTCAAGAAATGTGAAAAATGCATAAATATAGTTACAAGTATAGAAAACTCTTGGAACAACCTCATGTTGATCAGGACTGAATTCAGGAATGGTTAAGTAAAGGTGAATTTAAACCAAAAGATGTAAGGTTAGTATTGGTGGCCCAAGATAGTGGACTACATACATGTTGGTTTACAAAGTCCATTGAATATGTGGGAGAAACAGACAAATATATGTTTTGCAAAACAGAACTGGAAACAGTGACACATCTTGTTGCTGGCTGTGATATACTAATGGCAGAAGGACTGCATCCTGAAAGGCATAATAAGGTGGCAAGATTGTTGCATTGGGGATTGTGCAAACATTATAATACTGAAGTAACTGAAAAACACTTTCCCTGTAGTCAAATATAAAAAAATAAATAAAATGGATATTTTCTCATTCCACTTGCTAAATGTGTCTTCAGATGAGAGGCTACATTTTGTACTTTTATTCAGTTTATATTCCACAATCTGTCCATTAATTCTCAACACTTCTAACAGCCCACCATGCACTGCTGTTTCACTGCTTCCAATGCATTTTAAAATTTCACAAGTATCAAATCTTTTTTACTTCAACAGTGTAATGCTAGGCTAAAGGAGAAACAATTATGATAATGCCCATTTGAATGAATCAGAAAGTATTTTTTTTCTCTCCTCCTGTCACATTTATATGCAAAATGGGTTCACATGGTAGAAAGTAGACACTTTGTCCAGATGTCATAAGAAATGGAATGGATGGATATACATTTTTAGACCAATACAAATTGATACAAAGCAGTATGAATATTGCAATGCATAATTACTATACGAGTAAAATATAGATAAAGCCCTTTATACAATAGGTTCTCCACTTTCTTTTTATCCTTCCAACACCTGAATTACACATGAATATAGCTGTAATAACTAGATGAGAAGAGTGTTATTGGATGTAAGATGAAAAATCTCACTCTCCTGCCTCTCTTTTTATTTTGGTTTGAATGTTACAGGATAAATGGTATACAAGTATGCTCTGATACAAACTATTAGTACCTCTCTCCAGCAACCCACCCTGCTTACTGCTGACATTGCTTAATGAAATGTAATAAGAATAGCTATTATTGATATAGGGACACTGAATATGCTATCTTTGCTTATTTTTTACACTAATCAGACCCCAGAGATTCACATATGTCATAATAATCTATATTGGGTTGGTAATAGAGCGGTTATTGTTAATTTATTTTCTGTTACAATCTTCAGAAACATGCACATAGGGTCTTGTTTCAAGTTTAACAAGCTAGTAACATCACTGTTGCTATTATTTTTTTTTTATTTTAACTATAACCAAATAACATATATGTATTTAGTTAAATACTATATGGAATGGTAAGACATAATATGTACATTGATTCTTTCATGTATGTCTAAAGGTATTTGCTTGAAACAGTAACAAAAATCTCTCTTAACAGTATCAGATTCTTTTTCATCATTTTATTTTTTTATTTTTCAAATACATTTGAATGAATTCCATAGTACTTATACATAACATCTTAAATAACTATGTACACTATTTACATTAGCCTGACACTATAATAGATCTTAATGTATACAGTTACTTTATAAGTATGTCCAATCCATTATCAGAGTTTCTGATCAATTATTGTATAGTGTCAATCAACGATAAGACTTTTCCCCAAGGGTTGTTGATAAATGGCTTTGGATCAATTCCTAGTTTTTTTAATTTTAATTTCCAATAATGCTGTGGTCTTCAGTAGGCTGTAGAAGTCTTCTAAAGTTGGTATTGTGTTTGTATTCCATCTCCTTATTATACACTTCCTTGAAATTGCAAGTATAGTCCATACTGGATACATGTTTGACCTATTCAAATAAAGACCTTTGTTCACATTTAATAATAAAAGAACTTTAGTTAAATAAAATGATTCATTAAATAAAGCTTGTAGAAAGTTATTAATACCATTCCAAAATGGCTTAATTTTAACATGTTCAAAGAAAATGTGGTTCCAATCTGCATTGTGCACTTGGTCACATCTCCAACGTATTCCTTTTATGGAACTAATTTTACTGATTCTAACTGGGGTTAAGAATGGTCTGCGCAAGCATTTCCAATTAAAAACTTTCCAGTATTGTGTAAAGGATGTATATTTTATTGATAATGAGATATTTGTTTTAATATCTTCAGTTAACTGTATTGAGTGTCCTTTTGTTATATATTTCCAATATGAGGTTTTGGGTGTTGTTTTGTAGTTTATCAATATTTTGTAAAATTTTGAAATACTGTTTCTCATATCAAAGTTGTTATATATGATTTCATGTATGTATTTTGTAAATTTAGGTATTTCTTTAAATGAAGAATTGTTAATTATTCTACTTAAATCTTGCAAATATGTCAGAATACTATGTAAAGTTAGCCAGTCCTGTTGTGGAATTTTTTATGTTGTTTTTATTACATGCATATATAAAACTTTTAGTTCTTTGATACATTGGAGCCAACAAACAAATCATTTCTGTTCCCAGGAATTAATCATTTCTCTATATATTTTATGTGGAAAGTTTATTGTGACTATAAATGCTGTTAAAAGATCAAACCAGATTTTTAAATCTATATTTGCATTAATAATTTTCCCAAATGAGTCAATATAAAAATTAATCATACGAGTTTTAGTGGGTTTAGTTATGTTATACTGCATACTAATAGATATGTGCCATGGCAAATTGTTTTTATCTATTTGAAATTTTTTTGTAAATCAAATTCATTTATTGATATTGCAATTAGTAATTCTTTCCACTTTGAAGAGTAATTTGGACTTATCCAATCTGAGATTGTTTTAGATTTTGATGATTTTATATGAGTTTCTATATCAGGAAGGTTTAATCCTCCCTGTTTCCATGGTCTGATATGATGTATTAAAGCTATTCTGTTTCTTTTGGGAAACCATAAAAATTTTATTAGGCATGAATTTATTTCTTTAAGTATATTCCTTTCTGGTAACAGTTGTATTGCCAAGGCTATATATAGGACCTTGGACAGTAAAACCCTTTTTAATAACTGTTGTCTATCTTCAAATGTTAATATTATTTTGTTCCATTTTTCCACAGAGATTTCAATTGTATTGATGATATTATTGTAGTTTTTTGAGACTAATTCATTATTATCCTTGCATAACTCAATTCCTAGATATTTTAAGATAGATTCTTGTTTCCCCTATGATGTGATTCCCCCTTAGTCTGCATTTTTTTTTATTTAAAAATAAAAATTTTGATTTTGATTTATTGAAATGGAGCCCTGAAGTAATATGAAGTTGGTCAATTTATATCTAATTCTTCTAATGTTTCTTTTGTATTAATGTTAGTAATATGTCATTAGCAAATAGCATTACTTTAGAATAGTATTGTTCATAAACATATATTCCTTTGAATTTTATATTGTTACATATTGAATCTACCAATATTTCAATAGCCAGAGCAAATAGAATCGGTGACATGGGAGATCCTTGTTTAGTGCCTTTTGTTATATGTATAGATTCAGAGGTAAAAGGACCTAACTTGGCATACGCTAAATTATTTGCATATATATATATATATATATATATATATATATATATATATATATATATATATATATATTCTTTAGGAGATGAACAAAGGATGAAGAAAATTCAAATAGCATTAGGAGTTTGAATAACTAGTCCCAATTAAGGGAATCAAAGGCTTTCTCTATATCTAAACCAATTATGAGTGTGTCTTTATTTTCTTAACATAATCTAAAAGAGAAATTATCCTTTTAATATTGTCATGTGTGTGTCTATGATATATAAATCCAGTTTGATCATTATTTATTGTTTTGGATAGTATTTTCATTCTGTTAATTAATATTGTCATAAATATCTTATAGTCATTATTTAATAATGATATAGATCTATATGAGGTACAGAGGTTTGGGGATTTGTTTTCCTTTAGGATTGGTGTGATTAAGGAATATCTCCAATAGAGTAGTATTAAAGCTTGTGACTGAATTTTTAATAGAGTTTTATGGAAGAGGGATAATATCTTTGAAGGGAAAAGTTTATATATTTCCATAATTATGCCGCAGGATATGGGTCATTGCAGATCTAGTTTTAATTGTTCTGGTAATTTTTTAAATTAGAACATTCTTCATCTAGATTTAATTGATCAATATGTATATTTTCTTTTTGGAAATGTTCCATATTAACAGTATCAGAGTCTGATGAAAACATAATATATATAGTTCAGCTTTAACAGTCTGTATTGTTAACTCAATTTCTTCATTTAACAAATCAAAATAGACTGATATTCATATGTTTTGATTTTAAAAAATATATATATATTTGCAACAGTGAATAACCAATACATAAAGCTTAATGTTTCTTTTAGGAAGTAGTAGCACTAGCTAACTATTCTTTTTATTTGTTTCAATATGGTGTGGTTGATGAGTGGCTTGGGTAAATTATTTATCCAACCAGGAATGTTATATTCCATGATGCATGGTTCAAACAGTTTTTGTTATAATTCTTTTAGTTTAACTCCATTCTTTATGTCCACAGCAATATTTCATTGTTACTTAATGTATTTTTTATAAAATAAGTATTTAACTTCTAAAATTAAAGACTTTTATTTACATACATGTTCACATGCAATTGTTTATCTCTAAACATCAATGGTCTAAATAATTCAATGAAAAGAGGCAGTTTGAATAAGTATCTAATGCTAAACAAAGCTCATATAATCTTTTTACAAGAAACACGTGATTAAAGAAGATATAAATAGAATATATTTTAAAGACTATTATATATTAGCTGGCTCTTATTTTAAGCCAAAAAGGAGAGACACTGTGATCCTTTGGAGACGTTCTATTCCTGAACCTAAAATCATACACACTTTTACTGATAAGGATGGTATGTTAACAATAATTACAATTGAAATCAACAAACAATATTATACACTAGTTAATACATATTGGATCCCAGGAATTAGTATGAAAAGGTCAACAAATAGTGGACACTATCATTCTACATTCTAGAGGTGAATTATAGTGGGGGACTTTAATTGTATTCTATCAGAAACAGATACTACTAAGAAACAAAAAAATTAAACTATCATCTTCAGCTATACATTTAAAGAATTCCATTAATGATTTAAATTTAAAAGATATATATGGTTTGAAATATGTTAATTCATTACTTTACACACATTATTCTCTTCTATTTGATACCCAAACTACTACAGACAAAGTATTCACATCTAACAGTCTATACTCTTAAACATATGATGTACAAATAGCATCTTGTCCATTATCAGATCATAATGCTATTTCATTTAACCTTACCTTTAAGACTAATGATTTAATTAATAACACTAGAATCCCTTCATATATTACTCAGCTGAAAGACTTTTAAGGAATGGTTTATTACAGAAATAAATCATTTTATGGAAATAAATGACAATGGTAAAGCAACAGACATTATACTTTGGGAGTCTTTAAAAGCCTATTTATATGGCAAAATCAAAAGTTGGTATCTTAATAAGAGGAAAGAATGGAATAAAGAACTACAGTTATTACAGACTAAGATAGACGATCTAAAAACAAATTGCAAAACCAAAGGATCCAAATATCAGTCTTGAATCAAAAATATCTAGATACAATGCAACATATAATCATAATACAATTAGAAAAGTGAAAAATCTGTTCCTATTCAGTTAACCCCAAAAGTTTACATAAACTAGCTACAAGATCAAGGAAAAAACACAAATTATATTAAGGAAATAAACCATAGGGGGAAAGAAAGGATAATAACTAAATGGACATTTTAGAATGTTTTAGAAATCATTATGAAAATATCAATAACACTTCTAAAATATTAGAGAATGATACTACTACAAATAAATTCTTAAAGGACTATATATATATATATATATATATATATATATATCAAAGACTAAAGAATAAGTAAATGTCATTGACAAATCTATCTTATTAATAAAAACTAAAGATCAAATTAAAAATATTAAAACAAATAAAGCTCCAGGTTTGGATGGTTTAATCCCTGAATTATACAAACGTTTTCCAGATAATATTGTTAAACCATTACACAATGTTTTTGAATATACCAGACCTTCACAAGTGATTCCTCTGTCATGGCATTACACCATTTCTACTTCTTCTTTCAGCTTTTTCCCAGTTAGGGGTCGCCACAGCGGAAAACCTGCCCACTCAGGATTGGCAGTGGAATTTTACAGTGTCGAGTTGCCAGCCCGGCACCCAACCTTCCACAGAAGGCATACACATACGCACTCACACCTAGGGCCAATTTAGAGTGTCCAATCCATCTACAGCATATCTTTGGGATGTGGGAGGAAACCAGAGCACCTGGAGGAAACCCACACAACCACAGGGAGGACATGCAGACTCCACACAGAAGGCACCCCAGCGGAGGATTGAACTGGAGAACCTCTTGCTGTGAGATGGCAACGCTAACCGTGAACCACTGCGACTGCCCTTATTGCACCATTGTTTCTCCCATTCTGCTAACCATGCACCACTGTGACCGCCCTTATTGCACCATTGTTTCTCCCATTCTTAAAAAAGATAAAGATAGTAAGCTCTGTTCCTCCTATAGACCTATATCACTGCCGAATGTTGACTATCAATTATTCATGTCTATCCTTGCCAGAAGACTAAACCATATGATACCAACATTAATTAATGCAGGCCAAACAGGTTTTATTCTCAATAGAAAAGTACATGATAATATTATCAGATTAAATACTTTAATTGACTTAGCTAATAAAAAGAAAAAGGAATTAATAATTAGTCTAGATTTAAAGAGAGATTTTGATTCTATTAGATGGACATATTTATTTAAAGCACTTAAAGTATACAACTTTTCTGAACCATTCATTAACCTCATCACTAATCTATATAAGTCCTTTTCATATGTTAAAATCGTTTTTTTCATGACCAAATCCTTCAAAGTTTCAATGGGCACAAAACAAGGCTGTCCTTTATCCCATTATTATTCGCTATGGCTATTGAACCATGAGCTCATTCTTTTAGAACTAATCACATGATTAAAGGTTTTGAAATTGATGAGGAACTCAGCTGTAATATTCAGTTATTTGCAGATGACATACTAATAACTACAGGTGACACAAAATCCTCTTTAAATCAAATGATCATTTCCTTAAATCTTTTTGAAAAAAATGTCAGGTTTAAACTTTAACAAAAACAAAACAAGAACCCTAGTAATCAATAAAAAAATAGATGATTTGATTAATAGTTATACTGAATTTAATTGGAATAATGAATAAATCCAATAAAAAACATACACAGTCACGACTGCAGTATCCAGTACTAAAAGATTTTACTTCAAGTGCACAGAACAAAAATGCTTTCACTATAATAGCTTCATCAGGTGTTTAAAATGCCCAGTAAAATGCATCTCCTATAAAGCACTACGGTAACAATCACATGATACTTTCCAATCACAATTTAAAAGCATATTACATACAAAGTACCAGCATATAATTTAATAGCACATAAAAACATAAATAAAACAAATACATTAGTGAAAGTTGCACTATCTCCTCAAGAGTCTATTTTTAAGTCGGGGTCTCAGGAGTACAGATTCATTAAGACCATGCCCTGAGTCCCCCCTTAACCTAACAATCCATGTAGACTCTAAGTCTTATTAGCTATATCACCTAACCTGGAACTCTCTGACATTCTACCAATGACCAAGAACTTGAACATATGGGTGTCGTCTGTGTTCATGACATGTTAAGCCAGTGCATTAACCTTGTTGTGTTTATTTATATTGTAAACATGTTCTCTTATACATTCTTTAAATGTTCTATTGTTCTTCTCTACATAGAATCCCATACATTTAACACAATAAGCAAGATAAACCATATGTTTAGTCAAACATGTGGCATGTGTCCTTTAAAAGTGTACATTTTCCTCTGGTCAGGATATAATTCAGCAGTGGTGTCAATATAAGAACAGAAATTGCACCACCCACATGGCCTAGTGCCATATTCACAATCTTCAGCAGAGGTTCCCTTGGGATAACAGTCTCCTTTTTAAGGACTTGCTATTCCTAAACTGAAACCTAGGTTCATCATCTATAAGTTTGGCTACATCAGGATCAGTAACTAAAACTTTCCAATGCTTCCTAATGATGTCTATATACTGAGAGACATCAGTAGTATAGCTCAAAGGAACCTTAAGCTGCATGCATGTTCAAATACATACTAGAATAATGCTAAAATATATTAAGTCAAAAAATAAAAATAGTAGTACTAATAAAAAATAAATAAATAAATAAAAATTGCAGTTGATACATTTTATTTGGATATGTCTTTAAATTATGTAATATGACTCTATTGGCTATTTTGAATCTTGTGATGTTTAAAAGGAAGTGATGTATTTGTGAGGTCTGAGGAAGCAATTTTAGTTGTGAAAGTGCTTACCTTACTATCTGTTGTTCCAATAAATATATGTTTTTAACTGGACAGCTTCATTATTATACCCGCTTTTCTGCTGACGCTTGGATTTTGGAATTTTTATTTATTTAACATAAAGGTGTTTTTTTCGTTTGTAACTTATTTTTACCACCGAGGAGTCATGGCAGAAAATCCTGTTGATAGAACAGTGACTGGAAGTGATATTCGACATGCAGGTACTTCCAGATGCTCTTTGAAGGAGTTGCTTCGGGTAAAAGACAATATTTTGCTGCTTGAAACACATGCTCAAGTGAATAATGATGAACCACTTGAAAGGAATGTGGCACAGAAATTGCATGAAACTATTAGAGCATTTGAAAATAACTTGTATCAACTGAAGAGATTACAAATGCAGAGACTTCATCTAGATGCTTGCTGCACTTTGAACATAATCCCACGTGGTCTTAGAGAGAGTTCTCACCATGCCGATGTACGGTGAGTCACAACCTGAACTATTAGCTAAATGGCAACGTATCAACTTAGATACTAGTTTTTCTTATATGAAACTGCTGAATGAACATTTTTTGCCAACACAGGAAAAACTGACTGATGACATTGAATTGGGGTATGTTAATGTGCAGAGCATACTTGATGTTGATAGGGCTGATACACATTTATCTGATATTATTGAGAATGTCAGGATTTATGAACACAAACTGTTGCAGCAGAAAAGGAATAAGATATGTGATACTGAGGACTTTGATAAAGGTCATGTCTTCACTTGGCCCAGGAGGGCTACTACAACATCTTATGGGTTGAACCCTAATTCACGTAACACTGATTCTGCTTTAGTTAATAGTACAAACAAGGGCCTGGGACAGCAGACTCGTTCTAATATGAACAATTGCTCTGATGGGTGTGTTCAATCTGAAGAAATGCCTGAACGCTCTTAGGTTCATAGGTTGGTACTAGGCTATCAGCCCTAGGGCCTATACAAGCCTAGCCATAACAATTCCCTGGCTATTTCTTCCCAAATTATTTACTTTCCTGGACCCCTGTCTAGCAGGGCGACTGACGTGATCCCTGGGGTAAATTTCCTTTCTCCCATCCAATCGTCAAGGTTCCTCTTGAAAAGGTCCAAAGAGGCACTCTGCTTGACATGTATGGGCAATCTATTCCAGAGTCTGGGCAGTCTCTGGGTCAGGAACCTATCCCTCCAGCATGTTTTGTTTATTGTGATGACAAGGTTTAGATCCCTGGAGCGTGTAGCTCTGAGGGATTGGGATTTCTTTAAGTGTAGCATGTCCAACAGCTCTGGGTTTGACATGGCCTTGTATGTTAAGCAGAGATCGCCTCTGAGTAGACAATATGCGACAGAGTATAGCTGGAGTTTTTTAAGGTGGTCAGCATAGGGCATCTGCTTTAGGCCTGTGATTCTTTTAGTGAGGTATTTCTGAGGCCTTTCCAGTTGTTGCAGATGTCTTGAGAGGTACATACCAAATGGGGCGTTTTATTCTATAATGGGTCTAATGAGGGATGAGTACAGTGGGACAATGACCTCCTTTTTTCTGGATGAAAAGCCCTTCGTGATGAGGTGTGCCACATAGAAGGATTTCCTGACTGTTGTGGCGATGTGGTTATCGAAGGTGAGACCACTGTCCACCAGTGTCCCTAAGTCTCTTATCACACTTTCTGTGTTTAGTGTACTGCCACCTATATGGTAATTCATGGATACATGTTTTTTCCCAAAGGGGATAACAATACATTTCTTGGCATTGAGCTTGAGCCCATGGCTCTGGCACCAAGCATCTGTTTCTGTAAGGCCCTTTTGTAGAGTATCCACATCATTTGGGGATTCAATAATGGCTCCCAGTTTGCAGTCATCTGCAAACTTTGTTAGCCAGAGTCCCTTAGTGTTAACCTGTACTTCAGGGAAGTAGATGCCAAACAAGAGCGGCCCCAGGACTGAACCCTGAGGTACTCCACTTGTCACTTGTCTGGAGCTGGATTTGGAGTCGGCTACTTTTACAGTGTGGGTTCTATCAGTAAGCCATTTAGCAACCCATTGGGTGACATAGGGATTAATGCCCAACTTAGTATGTTTATCTATGATTCCAGAGTGGGGGATGGTGTCAAAGGCCTTGGCAAAGTCTAGATAGGCTTGTAATGAGAGCCCATTAGCTGTTTCATCTGTTAATCAAGTGAACGTCTCAGTGTATGAGATGCCTTGTTCAGAAGCGTTTGTTGCTCCAGGAGCATGTGGAAACATGAATTGTCCTGAAGCGTCTGCTGCTTCAGGAACATATGGATATATGGAGACAACACAAGTGCAGAGTTTGCCAGCATTAATAATGAATAACGATGCTGTTGTGAGACCAAAAACTCATTCGGGGAAGACACAACAGGTTTTTTCTCTGCCACTTCCAATTCGAACAAAACAGAAGCAATCTTTGGGCTCTCCCGACCATCAAGGGAGGCTGAAACGGAGACCGGACAATCGAGTGAACAACAACGCAAAAAGAAGATGTGGGACAGAATGGACAGAGTTTAATTTTGAATATTTCTAAAAGGTATTTATCCGAAAATGAAATTGCTGTTCTAAGTAAAGGGCTGTCCTTTATTCCTGCTGCATCTGCTAACATTGCAGATACTTTGATTGATTTCAAACTTGCTTTGCAAAACATCCAATTGAAACTGATGTTTAACAATGAGCAGGAGGTTGATAGTATTGTTAACACTGAATGTGTTTTAAGGGATGGACTATTTAAAAAAACTGGTTCTTATAATCCACTATTTAACCCTACTCTTGAAGTTTTCTATAAGATTAGTGAATCTGAATTGTATGCATATTTTGATAGCAAGGCATGTAAATGCTCTAGTAAAAGTTTTGATAATCTTACTAATGTTGAAAAGTTAGCCTTGGCGTCACTTGAACATGACGACAGTATAGTCATTAAATCTGCAGATAACGGTGGGCAAATAATTGTGATGGAAAGTGACTTTTATTTTGCCTCCATTACTGAAATGTTGCATGATGCTGTCATTTATAGACAAATTACTTTAAATGAAGTTAATAATATTTGTGATTATGTAACTAATGCTTTATTGAAGTTGGTTGATGAACAGATCATATCAAAAGAATTGTTTGCTTACTTTATTGTTGAAAAACCACTAATTCCTACATTACAGGGGCTTCCAAAGGACCGTTTGAAACCTCCATCAGGCCCATTGTAGCAGGTGGAGGGTGGCTCACTGAGCCACTCTCCATCTATGTGGAGAAACAGTTGAGGCCAATTTTAGATATGTATCAATATACATTGAGAGATACTAAACAGATGTTACAGGATTTATTCTGTTTTGTTGAAATTATGAAACACCTTTGAATGGACGCATCATGGCCACTTATGATGTGACCTCACTTTTCACTGTTATTCCCAATATACCGGGGATTTTGATGGTTAAAAGTTTTTTGAGGCGACATAGTTCATATTCAATAGAGCATATAGAGTTGATTTGCAGCTTGTTGCATATGATTTTACACAACAATGTGTTTTTATTTAATGGTGTATATTACCATCAGTTGTTAGGTGTAGCTATGGGCACACCATGTGCCAATAGCTACGCCAGCATGGTCATGGCAGAATGGAGACTCAATATATGTTCCCCCACCCTTTAGCGATGAAACACCTTGTCTTTTATAGACGTTTTGTCGATGATTTATATTTCATATGGGCAGGAGATGAAGTTGAGCTAAGGGATTTTGTTAATGACATGAATTCCAGCAATGAATTTTTGAGATTCACTGGGAAATACTCACCTTATAAAATTGAATTTTTGGATATATCCATTTGTATTGGAGATGATGGATGCATACACACTAACAGATATACTAAAGCGTGCCATCAGCCTTCTTACTTACATAGGACCAGTATGCATCCCAGCCACATATTTGAAAATATCATAAAGGGGCAGGCGATGCGCTGCTCCAGGCTAACTGATACGGATGATAACTGGCATTTAGAGGTTGATAGGCTGAATAATGACTTCACCAAGAGAGGGTATGGGGTAGATGAGATTCACAAGACAGACATGGATGTAACAGCCATGCAGACTACTAGAGCTAGACCATACTTCTCAAAACCCACTAGGTACAACAAAGCCTCTATCATGATAAATAATCAAGTTCCATTTATTTTTACCTATACAAGAGACAATGGGGCAATAATGGATATTCTAAAAAAGAATTGGCAAATACTTCAGACTGATGCCCAGATTGTTTGAGTAGTGGGCAAACAGCACTGTATACAGTATAAGAATATGAGGAATCTTAAACGTAGGCTTTGCTAAGGTACTTTGAATCAAGTTCCCAATATGCCAACAATACAGAGCACAGTTAAGTGTGGACATTGTAATTTCTGTGAACACATTTGAGGGTAATGAGTTTTAGCATCCAGACATAGGGAAAACTTATATTTTTCTGATGGGAGCTGACTGTAATAGCAGGACTCTTGTATATTTGGCTAGATGTATATGCTGTTCATCATTCTATGTTGGAAAAACCAACAGGAGACTATGTGAACGCATTAGAGACCATCTCTATTGTTACAAGAGGGGGCATACTTATAGTGCTATAGTGAAACATACTCTGACAATGGGTGAAGCACATCAGTTTAAATATAATGTATTGGAACTAGTTCTAGAAGGTGATAGGTTAAGTGACATCTCTAACAGAACTGAAAATAAGGAGTTGAGATGAATTATTAAGTTCAAAGCACATCTAGGGAAAGGATTAAATGATCATATAGCCATCACGGCAAGACTGAGGGGCAGGAGCCTGAGGAAACATTAGGCTGTGTTGAGCCTCACTATAAGATTTTTATAAATTTTTATTTTTTTATTACTACTATTTTTTTTTTGACTTGGTATATTTTAGCATTATTCTAGTATGTATTTGAACATGCAGTTGATAGTTAATTTGAATATGTCTTTAACTGATGTAATATGACTCTATTGGCTATTTTGAATCTTGTGATGTTTAAAAGGAAGTGATGTATTTATATTTGTGAGGTCTGAGGAGGCAATTTTAGTTGTGAAAGCGCTTACCTTACTATCTGTTGTTCCAATAAATGTATGTTTTTAACTGGACAGCTTCATTATTATACCTGCTTTTCTGCTGATGCTTGGATTTTGGAATTTTTACTTATTTATTTAACATTCAGGTGTTTATTTCGTTTTATATATATATATATATATATATATATATATATATATGGAAACACTTTATAAACTTGAATTACTGAAATGTCGAATTTCAGTATCTCGAGACTATAAAGCTGAATGATAAAAATTGCGAAAGGTCATAATCGCAAACTCGAATATATGTCGAATTCACGGTTATGACCTTACGCTGCGTAATGTCCGGGATTGTGTTTTGATGGTGCGCGGTGCCGTATGTGGTTGTAGGTGTTATGTCAGGTAAGTGTTTTCTAAGGGTTTTGAGTGGGAGTTAGAGTGTGTGTGAGTATGCTGATGTGTTTGATGTGTGTGTGAGGGGTCGGAGAATGTGCGTGTGTGAGTTGGCTTTTGTTTTGTGTTTGTGCGATCTCGGAGTTAGTATATATAAGTACGGGGGTTGTGGGGGCCACAGCCCCCCACATGGGGGGTGCAGGGGGGCTTGCCCCCTGCTTATATGTGTATTAGTTGTGTATGTGTGTAGTTTTGTTTGTTTATGTTGTGATGTGGGTGTTGTGGTGTATGTGTGGTATAGTGTGTGCAGTTTTTTCGGTGTTGTGAATTTCACGTTTTTTTTGTGTCGGTGTACTGTGGATTCAGTTTTATAGTCTCGAGATACTGAAATTCGATATTTCAGTATTTCGAGGTTATCAAGTGAATTCATATATATATAATTATATATATATATATATATATATATATATATATAAAAGAATGGATGTTGTAACAATAAAGCATACACAAGGGATGTGAAGAGAATCAAGAGCAATGTTGGTATTATATAGTGCTTTCAGCGTATGTCATAAAAAGCTGCCCAGGAGTGAGCAGAGCACTGCTACTTACACCACAGGCAGGGTTTTACCAGTGGGAGTAACATTGTTGAAATGCTACATCTACTTTACACACAGACTGAATGTAGTCCCATGCTGGGACCTCCACAAATTGGGAAGCGCAAATGGCCGGAGTCCATAATCCCAGAAAACACATGTATGTGCAAATATACATGGTGGGAGACCCTGTGAATACACAAGGTTGGACAAAATGTTTGTAGGGCCCCAAAAGCTCTGGAGAGGGCAATGTGTAAAGGTGTGTCATGGCTGCGATAACAAGGGGATAATGGATGTTACGTGTGTAAATTTAACACAGGTGGGGTGGAGGAACTATGGGTATGCAATTATGGATCCAGGCTTGCAAGGGTTGGATAGGGCGGTTCTAATGGACCGCCCCGTAGAGGTCAGCTAGGTTGTAATAGGTATATATGCATACTCACATGCAGACAACAATATATGTTGAAGTACAAATTCTGTAACACATGCACTCCATTTGTTGACATAAATAATAGGAATGTGCCCATACAAACATCGACAGTAGATGGAATAATAGGCTGTGCAGAAGAGGGATGGGTCGAATCACACTATCATATTCCAATTACCATCGGTAATCCATACATGAACATATAGTGACATCTGTCCGCTGTATAACGTGCTACATACCGATTACAAGATGACTGGAGTGAAGTGTTGATGTTATAATGAATAAGGCACTAGTATGCTGGTGAAGCATATAAACACCATTACGCATGTGTAAGTGCATATGAGCGGGGAATGTATTGACACACTGATGTACATATACATAATCATATATATATATATATATATATATATATATATATATATATACACACACACAAATATATATATATATATATATATATATATATATATATATATGAGACAGCAAGATATGAATATACATGTATGAATACATATGCAGATATATCTGTATATATTAAAGTAAATATATATGTATATATATATATATATATATATATATATATATGTTACAGTAAATATACACATGTATATACCTAGGTTATGTTACAGCAGTTACGGGTAACGTGTTTAGACCGGGCATATGTTGGTGGGAGGTCCAATCAACAAACGTCTACCTCCCACCCCCCCAGCTAGGCCGGTGAGACATACAGACACGCAATAAAGGTAAATACAACACTGCTTCCCAGACCACCAGCAGGAAACTACCAGTGGGAGAGATCTACAAGGTCTACACTTTAAACATGGACAGCGACGTCCCTTGTGGGACACCAAAAATTTGGACATTCCAACCAATGGGAGTAACACTATTATGACCAAGATGTAGCTGTACACGGAACAGTAGTTTGTGCAAGCCTGATAACACATGGGTTGACACAACGTACATGTGTCCCGACACGGGGAGAGTGAGCAGTGTGTAGGGGTGTGTTCATATCAATCCTGCGCCCACAGTAAGGATGAGTGCTGTAGAGTAGTGGCAGGTGGGGGAACTATGGGTATGCGATTATGGGGCTAGGCATGCAGGTGTTGGCTGGCAGACATGTATTAGGACTGCCCCATGGGTGTAAGTAATATTCCGATGTGGGCATAGCAGACGGGCATAGCAGACGCCCATACCTCTCAAACCTTAAGAGCACATCTACTGGACAGTCCGTAAACCATTGGGGGAACACATAGGGACTATATCATTGAACTGTCCCCGATTACCAGGGACGTCCGTGATTACGAATCAGAATCTAACACAGTCCCAACTAAACCCTCCAAGAACTACTGATATTAGGAGGAAAGGTGGCAGAATACACGCAATGAATAATGACAACATGTAAGAGTCATAAACAGCATGTACCTCAGAATGTGTATGAATACATATGTACTCTGTGTCCATCAATGTGTCAGGTTAATAGCACCAACCTTCTAAATGTGTCCCTGAGGTTGTTATGCAGTGTCCCTGACTCAGTGTTCATTCTTCCCCATTCGTATGAGAGGTCTGACAGTGAGAGAAAGCGTATGTTCTGCCGACTAACTTAGAAAGTTGATAGAATAATAGGGTTGGGGTTACCACCTGTCCACTTTTGAGAGGGACACTCCCCTTTGGGCAGTTGTGTCTTGCAAAATAACTGTAATTATGGCAAATGTCCTGTGATTTAGGGCAAAGATTACCTATACTGTCTGTAGTAGTTGCATAAAACAATTATGTTCACCTGAAACACCTAAATGTTATAGGTAACAGTATAAGCAACTATAATGCTACAAGAGTAACCTTTTATTTAGTCAAAACAGTGAAGTACTCCCCTTTCTACTGGCTGTGGGTGTGTTGCCCTGCAATGTCTGATGTCTCTACATACAGGTCCTATAGGGTTGCCACCTTTCCAAATGGCCAGAGTGGGACATGTTCTGTAGAAATGCCAGACATTCCAGGACAAAACATATCGACAGCAGTGCATAGTACAGGATTATACTTATTTGTAAAAATAAAAGCTTAATCTAGTTGCATTTGAATTGCTTATGCTACTTCACATAACATATACAAGTGTCATATATAAAATAACTGTTTTATGCAATTATTAATGAAACATAGAATATAATAATGTCCTGTAATCGGGACATTTGCTATGTCTTGATTATTTTCGCAGTGTCCCTCACAAAGTGGGACATGTGGTACACTAAAGTCCCACCTTAGCCAATTGAAAAGGAGGCAAACCTATAATAGGTATGTGGTAGCATGACTCGTCCGATGGATGTGGCTCCCACAACCCAACTACATGTCTGTATTGCAGAGTCTCGGTTCCCATGTATCAGCCAGATGGGAGCAGAGTGTATGTGGAACACACAAATATGAATGATTCACTGGACAGGCCACTGATTCCGTACAGTCGAGTGCCATGCCGTCGCCTAATGGGCAGCCATTTCCTATACTGTAGTCAGGAGTGGCTTTAGGTCAACTGGTGCCCTAGGCAGAGGGCACAATGGCACCCCCCACCATACCACCCAGTGCCCCCATCCTGGTCTACCTGCACCAAATAAATACTGGTAAAGTACCCCCACTAAAGCGGTGCCCTAGGCGGCCACTTAGTTGGCCTATGCCTAACGCCGGCTGTCATGTAGTCTGATGTGATGGGCATCACAAGGTGGGAGCACATTGTATGAGGTAAACACAAATATGATTGTGTCACTGGACAGGCCACTGATTCCATACAGTCGAACGTGATGCCGTCGCCTAATGGACAGCCAATCACGATACTGTAGTCATGTAGTCCGATGTAATAGGCATCACAAGGTAATATTGTGGTCCTCACTCACACCCAGGGGTGTGAGTGACAGATGCAAGCACCAATGTTGGTGCATTAGCAAGTGTGGGAGCAAGCGGGTGTAAGCGTGTTTGGTTACCAGTATGAGAGTATTGCACTGGTTAAGCAATGTAGAAGCTAACTGAGCATTTGAGGCTGTAACCAGAGGTCAGCAATGCCTAGCACCATGCAAACCCACCACACCCGCTCCCAACTGCTTTAATGTGCCTTACTCCCTCCATATCCAATGGGCTTGTTCTGCCCTGCAACCAACTAAACATCCTTTGCAAGGGTCAGAACCATGTGCATTACCAATATGCCATGGCAGATATACAGACAACGGACAGTACCACAAACATATCATACAACGCAGTCATTCAACAGTATAGGAATGTATCCCATCATGTAAATGTACATGTGAGTGTTTATGTCCAGCATATAGGTACATACATATACAGAGATGTATCAGGAACATACCATGTGGCAACAAAGCATTACAAACGAATGAAACGGGAAACACCAGCGATGCCTGCATTATGTAGTGGTGTTGCTCTATGTGATCACAAGACTCCCTCAGACAGACATGTGTCAGTCATACACGCAATTAGTTGTACATTGGCCGTATACATCACTCTGTGCATGTAATGTACATTAACACAACAGTAGCTGTCCAATCATTATGTGTGAACAGTAGTCTTGCAAGGTGCTGTGTGCAACATCATCATCATGATAAAGGTAAATGGGGTAACCATAGAGGGATTGGTAGTGTTTTGTGTACAATGGGGTTGTCCTCCTCACTTGTACCTGGACGATGTAGGAGTGATGTGCATACCAGTATCATCCGCCTGAGGGACAGGGGTGAGGATAACAGTAGTATGTTATGATGCATATCATAAGGGTTTCATGTGTCCAGTGGGCACGTGTGTGTAATGGACAGCTATGTATAGGGCAGATGGTGTCCTAGGAGCCAAATGGCCTTATATGTCTGTAGGTGAGGATCAGATGTTGGGGAAGGAGTGTAGGGATGGCCGTGGAGGATAGGTAGGAGCACAGAAAAGACAGCATACAGGGTTGGTATATGACATGTGGGGGGATACACCCTGGACAGGGATGGGTCTTCGGCATTCAATAGCCCATGGGAACAGTGGGACAGAAGTCCCCAGCCATGGGCAGCTGCCACTGCATCTACACAGCTGCAAAGGAGGCAGTGCTGGGGGCTGTCCAGGAGGGACAGCATCACCCTGTAAATGTGACACTCCGCCCTTGAACTGGAGTATCTGGCTTTGTAACCCCTTAGAGAGCCACCAATGCAACATGTCCAGGACTGCACGACAGCAGATATGTACCTATCTGGTCCGACTCCCAAGGGGGACATGCTCCATCCTCAGTGGTGGTGCCACCAGAAGGTGGTGCAGAGCCAACAGAGGTTGATGTCTATGGCAGGGCCCCAGATGTGCTAGTGCCCAGTGTCATGGTCAGCTGAAGTGGGACAGGAGCTTCTGCCGGGAACTCCCAACCCTTTCAACCTATGGTGTTGCGTTTTAAACCCACATATGGCTTATTGATAGACAACATCATACAGGATTACCTACAACAGTATGCATAGATATCACCAGCAACCCAACACAACAGATGGTATACATCTGCAGAGGGAGCACAACACATGAATATATACCGCATGCCAACTGTACAATGTGTAGTAGACGCGTGACCACAGCTATGAACAGTTGCCCATCACTGGCTTGTCACTGGGAATCCCACACAGTGTCAGTCATACCACTGTCTCATGTGACATGTCCAGTCAGGGATGCAATGGCAGTAACACATCCCTGTCATCATGTACTGTCTGCAATCCTCACACCATGCTTCTGCTGTGCACAAAAGTGTGTTCAGTGTGTAAGACAGGAAACAAATTGTTGCACACACTGACCAGTTCACAGATGGCCCTACAGATGGGGGGGTCCCTCATAAACAGAGTACTGTCATGTCTGTATTATAACATGCAGAATAGCCATTACCACACACATGTTAAACAGGCAGTAGTCTGAATGCAGCATAGCTACACTTACATGCTATAGTTGTGTGGCACATCACCCTCCTGTATTTAGGCTATTTCCAACTGTGAAAAAATGATTGAGGTACATCCAGATATCATCTGCGATGCCGTGTCAGAACACTACATCCAGGTACCACTCACAGCGACTGTCATGGCCAGATAATAACATGTTTCCCTTGATAGTGTACTGTGTTTATCATGCGGATGGCTATGGGAACACCATCATAGCTGTACCACATGCAATCAGCTAGAGGAGGACTGCAATAGGTGCAGAGGCCATCACCTGACCATTTCCATCTGTTACAATACACATGCTGCTGCTGTGCAGGTGTACACCTTCACATCCACCAGAGAGTGTGGGGCAGGACAGGCAATGTACACCAGGGAAGGACTTGGAGCATCATCTGCCACATGCCGAATAGTACAGGGGCAAACCCCTGACTACTCATTACTATTACATGTGCCTGATGTTACTACATGTGCCACAAAGGTGACATGTTGCTGTGCTGTAAGAACATGTGTATAGGTGAGTGCCATCTGCAACAGATATAGTAGACATACATTAGATGTGGCACATGTCAGTCCACATGAACGGATGCCATTGTCACCACAACCACACTATCTAATGGACATGCATTGACACCTTTTCCAGGGCCACAAATACACAACGTAACTACTTAGTTTGCCACACTGCAGTAATGCACAGGACCACATGCATCACAGGGGATATCTGGGGGTTCTATTGGCTAGGGCATGTGAAAGTGCTTGACGACTGTTGGGTATGCCAATGAGGTTTATACTGGAAGTGACTGTGTATTTGGGAGCATCACAACCCACACGCAGACACAGGGTGCCAGTACTGGCATGCAGGTATGCATTGCTCCATGGGTGTGTAGTGTTTGGCTGTGCAAGATGGCTGAACAAGGCTGGGTGAGGGGGTGATCCTTGCCATCGCGTCACCCAACAATGGTGTGCAGTGCAGGGGTGTAGTGTCTGCAATGTCCCACACAGGTGGGTACTGCATTATCTGGCCTGACATCCTGGTTACCAGTGTGTAGGGCCATAGCTTTGCAATGCATGCCGTGTCTGTGTTTGATAGTCCTTCACATGGACATTGCCTGGGATGTGCATGTCCCACAATACTGTACAATGACATGTACAGGTGTACCTGGTTTGGCAGACACATGTAGTGTACACAGCCTGTTATACCTCGATATGCCAATACTGGCCTGGTGTGGTGAAACCTGCTTATAGTGAGCAGGTCGGCCCTGCACCTGCATGGATAGTATGATTCTGGTATTCCGTGGTGTCAGTGGCATGGGTCCATACAGGGCACATGTGTACAGCATTGTCTGGCCTTAGTGGATCACATTTGATGGCACCACATATGTTGCAGTCATTCAGTGTGGAACATAGTGAAGGCCCATTGTTCGCATATATGTGCCTATTGTACAGCTGTACAGGGTGCCATGTCATTTGCAGGCCACTGCATTCACACCATGCCTACTATCTGTCTTCAATTAGCATGTTACTAGCAAGATAATGGGCTATCCTAGGCAAGGTTGTATGTGTATGGCACATGGGTGTGGGACATATACCAGGTACTAGTAGGGCTGCATACTTAGTTCACCAGGCCTTTTGCCAGATGTATAGGTATGGCTTGCCAACACAGTGCCATGGTTGACTGACAGCTGTACTCCTGGCTGCATACTTAGTTCACCAGGCCTTTTGCCAGATGTATGGGTATGGCTTGCCAACACAGTGCCATGGCTGACTGACAGCTGTACTCCTCATGAAGTGGCCAATGTGTCATAAGACGGATACCATATAGGAAAACTACAAAACCCGCTCCCAAACATGTCCAATGGTAAGACAATCATGGCCACCTCTACACAGGCTCTGACAGACAAGCACACACTTGCCATGTCCTGTATACAAACCCCTACCGTATCACACTGCAGCAACACGCGTTTAGGGCACACTCTACTGCGAATACTACAAAGCACTGTACTTGTCTCACGCAGGCAGGCAGACACACACACACACATGGCATATCTGGGATTAGAACACCAACCTAACTACTTTACTACACTACAGCATTACTCAGTTACAGAATGCGCTACCGAGATTACTGGGACACAGCACTCCCAGAGGTGTATTTGTAGATGGGTGACATCATCCGCCTTGCTAACGGTGGGTATAAGAAATGTATGGAGTGTAAGCAGTATAAAAGCATTACTCAGTTCTCAGGCGAAAGGGACACACACACACACACACACACACACACACACACACACACACGGCAAGTGTGGGACTAGAACACCGACCTAACTACTTTATCACACTACAGCATTACGCAGTTACAGAACCTGCTACCGAAATTACTGGGACACAACACTCCCAGAGGTGAATTTGTAGGTAGGTGACATCATCGGCCTTGCTAACGGTGGGTATAAGAAATGTATGGAGTGTGAGCAGTATAAAAGCATTACTCAGTTCTCAGGCAAACAGGGACACACACACAGCAAGTGTGGGACTAGAACACCGACCTAGCTACTTTATTACACTACAGCATTACGCAGTTACAGAACGTGCTACCGAGATTACTGGGACACCGCACTCCCAGAGGTGTATTTGTAGATGGGTGACATCATCGGCCTTGCTAAAGGTGGGTATAAGAAATGTATGGAGTGCGAGCAGTATAAAAGCATTACTCAGTTCTCAGGCAAACGGGGACACACACACACACACACGGCAAGTGTGGGACTAGAACACCGACCTAACTATTTTATTATACTACAGCATTATGCAGTTACAGAACGCTCTACCAGGATTACTGAGACACAGCACTCCCAGAGGTGTATTTGTAGATGGGTGACATCATCGGCCTTGATAAGGGTGGGTATAAGAAATGTATGGAGTGTGAGCAGTATAAAAGCATTACTCAGTTCTCAGGCAAATGCGGACGGATGGACACACACACACACCAAGTGTGGGACTAGAACACTGACCTAACTACTTTATTATACTACAGCATTATGCAGTTACAGAACGCGCTACCATGATTACTGGGACACAGCACTCCCAGAGGTGTATTTGTAAGTGGGTGACATCATCGGCCTTGCTAATGGTGGGTATAAGAAATGTACTGAGTGTGGGCAGTCTAAAAGCAATTTACAGTCCTCTGGCAAATGGGGACAGACATACACACACACACACACACACACACGCCAGTGGCAGGAACGGAACACCTGCCTATTTACAGATTACTATTACAATACTACATACTTACGAATCACGCCACACAGGCAACACATTTCAAGGCTGTCATTATGACCTTCTGGGAATGCAGACATTAACAGGGATGCTGGCAGTTAAGATGTACATACCTGTGTGTTTAAAGTAGGAATCCATCCTGACCTGGGGTATGCCCATCTATGGAATGGACTACTACCACTACACAGGGTTACAATGGCCATGCCCATACACAGAGGCACATAACCAACACAAGGTGTCACTGGACATGCTCACACACTTAGCACAGGGCTGTTCGGAATGCATTATGTGTCCATCTACACAAGGATATACTGGGCATGCTCATACTCCTAGTAGCATAGGGCTGACTGGGATGCACTCTGATGCTACACATGGAAGGCCACAGTGGCCATGCTATTGCAGGTAGACATAAAGAACACATTGTAATGGGGTCTGGTGTTAGTAGTTGTCATTGTTAGCAGGCAAGCTGCTCTACATATATTTGACACCGGTCTTTTATACAACATCTGCTGTCATTCTGGGATGGCATGGCTGACAGTAGGCAGGCCTTTGTCACATATCACATGCATCCATGATTCAAGGGAGTGGGGATATTACCCAAGTCGCATCCGCCCACACAGTGCCATTCCAAGGCAAATGTGCTGAACACAGGTTAACTCCTATACATCTACAGGACAACTTGCATTGTTTTCTTATGCTTACCAGTGCTAGATGTGTAGTGTCCATATTCACAGCTGGTCACTGTGGATCCAACAGTGGGGAGTACTGACATCTGTGCAGTGAGGAACACCTGGCTGATGGCTCTGTAGTGCACAATAGCACTACCACCATATACCTCAGAACCAGACATGTGGGCCATAACACAGGTACGGACCACTCCAGGTGGAGTACCCACATACATAAAGACCACTCACATGTACTGACAGCTCCCCCATGAAAGGCATCACAGATGAGTCATGTGCAGGATACAGTGTCATGTGCTGCATTCTAGGATGTAAACCTCAGACACCACCATGCCCTCGGACTTCCAACATGCATCCATACATGTTGTATGACATAAAAGAGTACACCACCATGTGACCATTGACCTGTGTACTCTACTAAGCTCTACATCAACTGTAGAGAGTACACATGTACTGACACAGTTGCATCATGTGTTATGCAAAGCAATGATACCACTGTCTGTGACCAGGTCAGCTGTACACATACCAGGGGCCCTCAGTACTTTCCACCATTAGCAGATGACTGTTGCTGTACACCAGTACACACCCTCATGTATGGATATGACATACATGTACCTGCTCTGGGTATGTACATGCCACACACACACACACACACACACACACACACACACACACACACACACACACACAAAACATACATGTAAATAGCATAGCTGCTGTTGTCCTTTGTGCAAACAGGTGGCTACAGCCATTACATACATACACATGGAATGTAGGTCCATGGCTGCTGAATGCTAACAGTACATAAGGTGTGATATCAATGTTGACAGACGTAACATTCCCTCTGTACTGGTCACCCATTACACCCATCATATCATACAACACTCCATGTGTCATGTATGTCATTACACATGTCCAATTGCAATGCCTACAAACATGCCCAAATGTCAGGATTGTAGGACCTACACACCTGTACACGTAGTGTTGTGTGTTCAGATAACATGCGTGTGCAGTTACTGATGTATGCAGGTGATGTGTATCCTAGTACATCATGCAGTTGCAATGCAGCCTCAACATTGCCAACTGTATATGGTGATATGCTGAATGTACAGAAAGATGTACCTCAGGTATGGACAGATGTGTGGAAATAACTAAGTGGTGGGGCATCTTTGCAGATGGATGTTTGCTGTGGACAGCTAACAGGTGTGTCACAAGCGGTCCTACAATACCATGTGTAACCAGTAAGCAATGGTTTTGTTAACTGAAGGACATAACACACAACTTAGACAGCGGTCAGGGTGACAGCGAAGGTAAATCACTTGACACCTGTTAATAGTTAAGACGTCCCGTGTGCATATATCAGCAATGTTGCCATAGGAAGCATCAGTACAGTTTGTAACACATGCAATACTGCTGTACGTCTGACATACATAACATGAGCTAGGCAGGTCTGAGATGCACAGTACTGGCATGTGTGGTTGCGTGTGTGTCCATATATGTCACGTATTGTGGGGAATACATCTCAATTGTTACTCACTCTCCTGTACACTAGTGTGAACATCTGTACAGACTACAATGTAGAAAGCAGGACATAGGTAGGGGCGTATATCACACGTGTGAGGTATCTGTATGTGCATGCAATAGGTGTATTAAATACTGAATGCCACGGTGTGTGTATGTAGGGCTGCTGGTCCCTGGGGTTAGGATGTATGTTACCATACAGAACTGATAAGACCCCTCCCACCATCCAGGCAATGCATTCTACTATCCGTGTTGATGTCCCCGATCTTAGCCGTACTGACTACCTGTACATGTGTATTCTCTGTGGCATGTCATGTAGGTACACAGTACTGTAATGATGATTTGCACATAAGCAGGGGTCCTCACCTCACCAGTAGCAACTGTGTGCGAGTGTGTGTTATTGTGTGTCAGTAAATCTGTGAGTGTGTGGGTGTGGCACTGAATACATGTGTCAATACCCGAGTGTGTGGGTGCAGTTGTGTGTTGGCATCCTGTCATGGGAACATGTATTACTGATTCCCAATGCGGCATCACACTTCCCACTGGCCTCTACCCTTGTAATCAGCTAGAACACTCTCTTACGTCACCACTCCATGTAACTGTACCTGTGATGTCACCCTTTATGGATGTCACGTCTGTGGCCACAGTAGCTTAATACACAGTTATCATGCTCTTGGATTGGTAGACATGTTTGTAACATGGGACATTCTCACTGGTATGTGGCAGCTGCATGGTGCATGCTGGTATATTCATACACACCTGCGAGTAGTCCACATTGACATACGGGACACTAACTGCAAACACTGACATCCACTGGCACGTGCAATTAGACCTGAAGGAGAACAGCACAACATCATGACCAACATGCAGTTACTGTTGTTACACAAGACACACACTGTTAACAGTATTGTACACCTGTACTACATGGCATATCTGCTGCCTGTCAACAGTCTTCAACAATTATAAACTACACTTATCTTCCTAGTCTGTTCACCCTGTGCATCAGACCATATGAGCATGTCCTTGCACCGATGGTTTGGATGTCAGGGATGTGGCACAGGCATCATCATATGCACAGGGTGTTAATGTTTGCCAGAGGCCTAGGCTGCACCATTGGATGACATCATGTGTGTGCGTTTGGGCCTTTGATCTAATTTGGCGTGTGTGGATGTTATGCATGTGTGTGTTGTGGTGCCCTACATATGTTTCCAGTGTGTGCGTGTATGTATGCACACAGTTGCCATGTGTCTGGCCTACACAGGGGTATTATTGACAGCTGCAAATTGTACAGGTGAGGTTTTGCAGTTCACGGTGTCCGGCCACGGACATGTGACCTGTGCCTGCCAGTGTTGCACGGGCACTACCAGGCAGAGGTGCAGATTGGGTACTGTCTGATGTCACTTGTCCACTGGAACTGTGTCCCTGTTGGGACAGTCCCTGGCCACGTGCATGTGGCCTGCTGTGTCATGGTGTGGACAGCACAGCACCAGATGCACTGCTGCTGCTACCGCCACTATGGGAGTGGACATGTGAGGCAGCTCGTACACATAGACCTGACAAGTGATGTAGCAGACCTACGTCCACGTGCCCGATGCCTCACCCCTACCAGATGTTCCAACACAGCTCACGGATTGTCATGCCATGGTCAAGGACTCCAACCATGTCACCCAACCGTCTATACAAAGCTTCAGCAATCTGCTGTTGAACAGTCACCATTGCCTGGATATTGTTTAAAGAACAGCCAGCAGCCCTCTGTAGCCTCTGATCTTCTCTGTTGCGCCATTCAGCACGTGCCTGTGCCTCCATTATAGCCTGAAACATGTGTCTGGTGACACCAGCTGCTGCGCTCTATCTTGCAGGAGCATGTCGGCCAGAGGTCCTCCTACGAGCAGCACTGGCCACGTGCCTATGTGGGGCACCACCAGTCGTTTGGCCGACACCATGGTGTGGAAGCACACCGTCCATAGCCCCCACACTTTCCTGTTCCAAGCTACCACGTGCCAACTGTCCTTCCTCTATGACCACTTGTGATGGGGTATGTACAGGTATGGGATCTGTGTGCGGGGATGAGGGGGATATAGATGGAATGGCAACCAATGGCACAGTTTCAGCCCCTGACAACTCTGCCTGTGACTCAATCATACATTCATCATCACTGCTAGAGTCTGTGGGGACACTAACATCAGATGTACCGCAGGAGGGCACTGCACCTACATCACCTGTGAGGGCAGACAAGAACTGTACATTACAATCCATACAATAGGCACACACACACACATGCATGTGATATGGCAGACGGCATGCAGCACAGACAATAATAGTGGTAGTTATCATACCTCCCTGGGTTGCACACAACAGCATGCATGTGTCATAGCAGACGGCATGCAAATTACACAATCATAGTAGTAGTTAGCATACATCCCTGTGTTACACCATGTAGACCAGCACAGGTTAACACAGTTCACCTACCTGATGTGTGGCATATGACCTTGACAATCACATGTAGTATGACATGTGATCTGCTGACGTGCAATGACATGCATACATGTTTAACACAATGGTGTCCTGTCAAATATACAGTGGGGCAATGGTGTCCCAATGCAGTGTTGTCTGTCCGCCCTACAGATATACTGCACATTTAGCTGATGTGCATGGCCATTGCAGAGAATCATGAGGCATCTCTAGTGCTATACAGTGTGAGTTACAGACAGGGTTTATAGCCATGACTGTGTTCAGATACAATACATGTATACTGTGGAATGTGACCCATGTCACACTGAGGTGTATACACACTAAACCATGATGTGGAAGTTGTGGCACAGGTCACTGATCGGTATACGGATGACACACCTGCACATCTGCAACCATATTGCTGCTGCCTGGCAACTATGGCCAGACATGGCGAACACGTCAGTATACCATGTCCCACATGACATGTGTGTACCACACACACAGAGGAGCAAGTATGACATTGATGTCCAACACCAGCAAGGGGAATGTACTGCATCTGTGGGCTGATGTGGATACTGTACAGGTGACTGCTGTCATGTCGCAACACCCTCAAGATGTTCAACACATCTTATGTGGTGGATTGATGTTACGCTTACACAAGATGTGCACAAGTCTGCAGGATGTCTCGTGTTCCACATCTACGATATGACCATTATACAAAGGCCATAGTTGGACCATGTGTAGCCATTGTACGACAGGGTGTACACACAAGCACATCAAGTCTACTGTGTGTGTTGCTCCATGTCTCTGGCTATCCTCCATGGCCATGTGTGTACATGTGTTGTCCAAATTATTGTGACAGGCATCTATTTCACATGTCTGTGTTGTCCCATATGACATATATGCTCCACTGTCAACAGGGTTATGCAGATAAAAGGTGGTATGTGGGATATGTTTTCAGGTTAGGTAGGCAGTGTTGCAGCCAGATCACTAGATGTCATGGACATGTCAAGATAGCACATCACATTGTGTGACATTCATAGCAGGGCTATGATCCACACCAGTGAATCCTGTGTGCTGGCCATACTCCAGCCCACTGTGTAGTACTGTTTGTATTCACCACATGTGTAGTTCTGATTTGTAATAAGTCCCTAAAGTGAACAGCACCTCTACCATTGTATGCACAGCTGTCCACACATCTTACAGTTTGTGAGAATTCATGTCCGTGAGATGATTCACATAGTTTGCAAGTGTTGCACATGGGTAGTCATTGTGATGCATTGCAGATCCGACCTGTATATTGTGACAGGACCATACATTATGTGTACATGTTGTAAATGGCCACATGGCAGATAGATTTGTGCATTACGATTCCTGATAAATAATAACAATCTCACCTGCAATGGGCTGCTGTTGCAGCGGAACGCCAGAGGTACTTAAATAGGAGTAACACAACAGTATGAGCTTAATCCACACCTGGATAATGGCTACAGGGTGCAATGTGTATAACAGAAACACCAGTACATTAGACTATACTATGGTGTATGCACGTGCGCATACACAGAGTAGCATACTATAGTATGCAGCATGTGTGTATACATGCCTTGCATATGATGTTACATTACATATTGTACAGTGACACATGCAACTATATGGAGTGTGCAGTACTGACTTACGAGGCAGCTCCAGGCTCAGTGGTTGAGAGACACCCACCTCCACAATATTGGCTAAGGCTTGTGGATGTGGTTCTGCAGGTGTCCCCAGGTTGGCCAGTAGCTCCTCAGTACGTGTGAGTGGGGGCTGGGTTGGTGGTCCACCACCTGTTGCACCTTGTTCCCTGGCAATTGCATTTGCACGCTGTTTTGCCCATCTAATGAGGTCTGTACATTGTCTGCACACCTTCTGGTATGTGTGGTTGTGGCCACCAACATCATTAACCCTCCTGCGAAGTTCCATCCACAGGGCATCCTGCTGCTGTGCATCCAGTGGCACATGGCTGAACAGGATATCGTGATTGTTGAGTAGGTATGGGATGAGGGCCTCATCCTCCAAGCGAGTGAAAGGGGGTAGACATAATGATGGAGACAGGTCACAGTAACTCACAGAGACATACAGATGGTTGAACATACATGTGTATTGCATTTATTAAGTTTAAATAGTTGTATTTGCAAACCTACATGACACTGACGTGTTTGTGTCACACACATGTGACACTCAATGTTGAGTGGATATTATCACCATATATGTGTGTGTGTCATCTGATTACATTGCTCATACTCCATGTGGATGCTGTCTTGATGTGGGCATGTCTGTTTGCCTGTCCTGGTGTTCCTACCTATCAGCACATGGCTGGATGTGTCCACATTAATGCAGTCTACCTTGATGCTGTGTATATGTCACATATAAGGACTTACACTGCCTTAACAGACATGACCTGTGACCTTGCAGACTTGCTCACATAAGGTTTTACATGTATGTGTTCTGCTATATACATATACACAGCACTGTACAGCAATTCAACATCCTGCCATGTATCACCTGTGTTGCACATGTGATACACATGGGACACTGGCTAGCCAGATAGTATTTGCAGGGATGGATATCAACTATAGCATGTACAGTCAAAGTTAACTAGTGGGCTATATGCCATGGGCCATGTATGAATCTAGGATAAAAGGTTACCTGGCAGTAGCCGACAGGCGGGTCTGTGGGGCCAGATACATTTACCATGCATTACCATGTGGTCATCACACCATGTCTGAGAGGGGAGCGATGTGCAGCTTTGACGGACAGAAATGCATAGTATGGCAGGACTATGTAAAGTGTATGGGACAAGGATCTGTCCAACATGTGGAAGGTGGATGTCCATGAAGTATGTGTTTGAGATCAGGATGAGTATGTGTAGCATGTCCAACATCACTGGGTTGGACATGGATTTATTCAGGGTATGCATCATGCTATATAGTGGAGATGGGGAATGGGAAGGCTGGTATAGGCCATCTGCCCTTGGCCAATACCCCTTAAAGGAAATATGTGATCTGATATGGGTCACTTGAGTGTTGTGTATGGCTGGACAATGATCTCTAAATTCATGGATAGCACCCTATCATTATTAGGGTTGCCACATATGACTACCTTACAGGTGTGGTGACATAGCTATCACAGGAAAAACAACTGCCCAGCTGCATCCTTTACACACAAGTGTCCATTATGTTGACCGCTGCCTAGGTGGTAGTTCATGGGTACAGGGTTATTAACATAGGGGTGACAATGCAATATGTAGCTGTCAGATTGTGGCCATATGTCACACACACCTCACTCACAAAGCCCCTTCTGTATGTTGTCCACAACACTCCTGAGTCAGCTACTGCTCCTAGGTCATAGTCATTTGCATACTTCAATAGGCAGATGCCTTCTGTTTGTCTGTGAGGTATGGACTACAATGAGGGAGAATACAATTCATTAACCCTGACATACTGTAGCTGCCACTGGTGTGATGAGCATGTATTATTCAGACACTTTCTGTAATGTTGGTTCTGCCAGCAGTCCTGTTGCAAAATGCTCCTGAGACATAGTAATGTACAGCTAATATACTGAGCGTAGGTGGTACACAGTATGGGTGATGATGTCCTATGACCTGGCAAGGTTATGATAGGCAGTGTGACATCAACCATACAGTCATCTACATCTGTACTGCTGACATCAATTAATTGATCAAGGTTCATGGCCTTCTAGACCAAACTCAGCAGGGTAGTAGTGCAGTACTTCCCATTATCAGTGGTGTCTCCCCCTTTGTGGGTTGTGATACCTGTTGGTGTGCACCATTCAGTGTGTACACAACTTGACATGGAGCTATGTTTTACATGATGTGGATGTGGAGAGCATCTTGTTTTGCCATGTGTGTATGATACAACCTGTGATGTGGACAGGTCCCATGCAGCCTGAGTGCAGCTTGTACCTGCATAGTTGTGGGTACAGGGGCCCTGTGGTGTACATGGATATATGCTTGTGTACCTGTTGGGGGGAGGGGGCCTTGTCTTTATGTTATCCAAGACCCTATCTTGATTGCTTATACTTGTTCAGAACTTGTAAGCACTACGTAAGCTAATAATTACTACAGCACTCAATCTTCCTCATTACCTAGAGGTAAGGGTAAACAGGTTTTGTACATACTTTTCTCACTTGCTTAGAGTAAATTAGCTCTTGTACTCACTTTCCTCACTTATCTAGGTGAAAGTAGTTCTATATTCAGGCATGTCCAAGAGTCAACTGCCAGTATTCTCACCTGTCTATCTGATGAATCTGGACATCTTGAGGCAATGTACACATTGCCTCATGTGCACAGACAAGCCTCTCCGCCTACCACCCGACACTACAACCTGTGAGAGATGCACTCATCTAGCCAAACTGGAGGTAAAGGTCTCTCCAACCAAGCCTGACCCTGACAGTCATGTGGAGAAGGTAAACATTTGCACCACACCACACTCATCACATAGTCTCACAGAATCTACCCCACCATTAACTGGGAAAACTACTCGTGTACCAACACATTAGCTCAACGCTTTCTGGAATTCATAAACACCAATGCCCTGACTCAACATATCCACACACCCACCAGGGGCAACAATATCCTAGATGTAGGCATTACCAACATGAGTGACTGGTGCTCCAAACGTGAAGTTAACTCCTCATTGGTCTGATCCGACCATGAGCTGAACACCGTTGAGATCCACATCCCGCCCCCACCCCCATTAAGGGAACCACAGTATAATACATCTACAAAGCCAAATGCATGCTTAAGACAAACGAGGTGAACATCATGACACCCATGCAGATGGACAATACTGTTACAACTGCTGAATCCTACACAAATGCACTCTATAAGCACTTACACGAGTGCATGGCTTGTGCTATCCCAAACAGAACCAGGATGCCATACTCCTAATTAAGGAAACCAATTTGGTGGTCCTCTGCCATAAACAAACTGTACTACAGGAGGAAGACACTGTTGCAAATGAGAGTACAATCCCATGCGTGGAGGAGCTCCCTGGTCAGCCTCAGTAAGAAGGTGAGATCCCTTATAAGATCCTCCAAAGCTAGCTACTAAAATGCCACTAATTCCAACAACCACAAAGCATTCTACAGCTATGTCACCTATCTCGATGTCAACAACCAGATCTGCTCTGAGTTACATCACAAGGCATGAACATTACAGGAACAACTGATATTGGTATCATCCTAGCAGATAGGTTCAGTGCTACCTTTCCCCCCTCCCTCTCAAATATGCACACTCTAAAGCCAATATCACAGCATCTATGGGACCAGACAACATCCCAGGCTGCGTTTTACACGAACTTCAGGATGTACCGTCTCCCCACCTACGCACCATGTTCAATAATAGCCTCACATTGGGCATAGTGCCCCCTGAAAAGGGCACAGCAACAGTTATCCCACTCCACAAAGGTGGCACCACAATGGACCGTGGGACCTATTTCCCTATAGGCCTGATTAGCCTGGTCTGCAAGGCTATGGTGCACATCATGGATCTCAGTCACAGAGATATTGGGTACCTCCAACCCTTTGACCACTCCTAGTTTGGCATTGTTAAGGGCAGACCATGCCTCCTAAACTTGGTGGACTTCTTAGAGACAGTTACCAAGGCATTAGATGAGGGCAAGGAGGTCCACACAGCCTACCTAGATCTCTCATAGGCTTTCAACACCATTCCTCCTTCTGGTATTATCAACATACCCATCAACCTGAACATTAACCCCTGCGTCATGTGATGGTTTGCAAAGTGGCTCACAGACAGAACCCACACAGTGGGATATGCATACCCTAGGTCTGATTGTATACCAGTTACAACTGGCATCCCCCAGGGCTCAGTCCTAGGACCCCTCATGTTCGGTATATACTTCTCTGATGTACAGACAAGCACAGGAGGGCTTTGGCTGAAAAGGTTTGCAGATGACTGCAAACTAGGGGACATAATTGTTTCCCCAGCTGTTTCAGACACCCTCTGGAAGGGTCGCACTGAGATGGATACCTGGTGGTAATGTCATGGCATCAAGCTGAATGCCTAAAAGTGCATAGTCATCCCCTTTGGATATAACTAATTAACCATGGACTACCACATAGGTGCTAGTCCCCTACATACAGAAAAGGTAAAGGATCAGGGAACCCCAGTAGATAGCAATCTCTCCGATACCCATAATGACAAGGTGGTTAGAATATCCTTCTACATGGCCCTCCTAATCTCTAATGGGTTCGCATCCAGATCAAAGGAGGCCATTGTGACTCTACTCATGACATATTAGACCCATTAAAGGATACAAAACCTCATTTGGGATATACCTTACAAGACAACTGCAACAGCTTGGAAGACCACACCAGTACCACATCAAGAGGTTTACTGACCTCAAACAGATGACCTATGCAGTCCAACCTAAGAAACTCCAGCTGTACTCCATTGCATACCGCATACTCACAGGTGATATCTGCTTGACATACAAGGCCCATGTCCAACCCTGTATTGCTGGATATGCTCCACCTAAACAGAGGCCTCTGAGAGCCACATACTCTAGGGATATACACCTAACCACAACGATGAGTAGTACATGCTGGATGAACCCGGACACTCCCCATACTTTGGAACATGATTCCAATGTACATCAGGCAGGGCCCCTCACTAGCACTCTTCAAGGGAAACCTTGATGTGTGGATGGGAGACAGGCATGTACCCCGGGGATCACTGCAGTGGCTCTGCTGGACAGAGGCACAGGGAACTAATAGCTCTGCTGTTCAGAGGTACAGGGAACCAACCTATGGGGGTGGCGAAAGCCAACACACTCTAGCTAGGCTTACAAATACCCTTGGTAAGACAGCTTAGTACCTACCTTTGCACATATTACATGTCTTATGTGCATGGATAGTTAACTAGCTCTTCCATTTTACTTTGCTATCATGCTGATAAACTGTCGGGTGACTAAAAGACATATGTATCCTGTTATTGTGTATTGTAAATGCCAATAGACATAACTAATGTTTGCCTAACATTACAGTAATGCTATGTAGCTTGTAATACATATCTGCCTACAATACTGTATATTACAGTTATTGGCACAATATTCCACAATGCAAATCATAATTGCACAGTGGCCCAACCTTCCACATGTTATTCTCAGTAATACACCCATACATATGGCTACAGTTACAATATATCAACATATACTATCCCCTGTTGTAGCACATACTTGTTGGACCAGCCCTGCCACTGACATCGGCTGGTGAGGAGTATTTCTGTTCAAAGCCCTTATATAGCATCCCTTGTGGTGTATGCAGTGTTTGCCTTGTGACCTACAGCAGTACACACCAATACTACAAGCATTACTATGCTCAACAATACATCACTACAAGATAACTGTTTCCACTATATGGATTGCGCGCACTTTAAATACTACAGAAAGGTACTACATACACAGACATAATGACTGTTCTACATACCTTATTAGTAACCTGAGGTGTCGTTAACTGTTGATTCAATCCTTTTCAGTTTGTGTTTCAATGTTCTTCGTAACGTTCCGCTGGTATATACGGATGGTTTGAATGTGTGATAACACATCCTTTTCTAGTTACATATCGGTAACATGTGGTATCATGTCCACCAATTGCTGTACCAAAGTAGTTAATTAGATGCACATCACCTGTGCAGCTACTCCTTTAGCTGATACCATGGTAACAGTGGTGTATAACTGAGTACTCCTTTTGGGCGTTGTCCATTTGCCTTACTTTCGAGGAAGATGGCCTGGATGTGTTGTTTGTGATATATTTCAACAGCTATATGGAGATACACAGAGATATATTACCTTCATGACTCCCGTGGACTGTGTGTAATGGCTAGATGATTTTGTTCTACATGCGAGTACAGCTGTTATATTTCATAACATTGCTACTTATGCAGGGTTTGTTTGCACCTGATACTTCTGCAGAAGTTTAAGTCTGGCAAGGATATTTGGCCAGCTCAAGGATGTATGGCTATGCATGAACTGTTATGTGGCTTACAGTGTGCTCACCAGACATCCTTGATTTGGTGTACAAGTGTAGCATACTGTGCTGTTACTCAGTAATTGCTAACACATCCCGGTGTACACACAACACTTTGAAACAGGATTAGTGCAAACAAACCCTGTAACATCAGCAGCTGTTCCACTGTATAACAGCAGCTATTTCACATAGGACCATGTTAGTGTGTCTCTGACAAGGTATGTTAAGGCTTCTGCAGATGTCGTACAATGAGTGAATGATTTGTGATGTTATTACAGTTCGTATTGTAATATGTTTGGGTGTGGGGGTGATGTTGGTGGGTGTCCATAGCAGACGCAGGTGTGTAGGAACTGCTTTTATACATAAATCAATATGTGCGTGAGGGTTCCTTCCCTATTTGAACACCTATCCTTTTGTGGACTAATACAATGGTAATTGCAGGCTGATTCATTAAGGCACTGTTATGTGGTTCCTGTATAGCATGCAGGTGATGTTAGTCCTTGAATCCCTTCAGTAATACATCTGAATGTAATAAAGTGTTGCTACATGAAAGCTGTGTATTTCTGTCATAGGTATTTGCAGTCATCGTAGTTGTGTTGGTGACTGACCCTCTTTGGCTAGGGTTGCCACATTTTCATATGGCCATAGTGGGACATTTTCTGGACACTCATCAGAATTTACACGCCGACACAAACCCACGGTCAGTACAAAGGATAGAACTGTCCTTTCTTGCCTAAATATAAGCTTATTCTTGTAGCAGTTTAGTTGCTTATCCTGTTTCTTGTAACATGTAGGCATTTTAGATACAGAAATAACTATTGTATGCAACTATTACAGTACATATGGGACATAATTATGTCCTGCAATCCCAGGACATTTGCCACGTTTAATATATTTGGTCAGGACACAACCGCCCAAAGAGGGAGTGTCCCTCGCAAAGTGGGACAGGTGGTAACACTATCATTGGCTCATGTCCATAGCACATATTTGTAATAGTGTATAGGCATATACTCTCCATAACCTTTGTTCATAAAGGTTGGTAGTGGCGGAATGTGTGATTGCTATGGTCCATGTTATACACATATGAACACTTCAACCGCTGTATATAAGATACCTATGGAATCCCAAAACCACAGAGTTCCGATGCACAGCGACAGTAACTCGCAAAAGTAACACGAACATGGAACACACACACGCACACACAGACACACTGCAACCTAACACATCCAAACAAACCATCCTACACTATGTATGAGCAGGTGGCCAAGCCCCCCTACACCCCCCATGTAGGTGTCTGCACCCCCCACACCACCCCCTACTTTAATATTCTACCTCCTAGGTCATGCAAACAGACGCACAAAGCTAACCCACACCCACACATTACAGTCCCCCAAGAACACACACCACACACAGAACACACACTTACACACACTATAGCCCTAAGAAACACACTTACACACAGTAACCTACCTGAACTGCAACACCAGAAGCATTGACTAACTGTCCCTTAACATCATGATTTCACGCATCTGGTGTTTCTGTACTGTGTTCTTTCAGACCTTAAGCCTCGGGATTACGCGTGTCGGTATGTGGCAAGTATCCCATTTATATGTACCTCCATGGTAACGTAGATGTTGTTAACCTATCTATATATCTACATATATATATGTATATCCCCATATATTGACATATATCTCTCTCTCTATATATATATATATATATATATATATATATATATATATATATATATATATATATATATATATATATATATATATATATATATATGATGATGTATATATATATATATATATATATATAAAACATACACCTTTCATTGGGTACATGCCGGTTTGTCCTATTTCAGCACATTCTTACCTTTTGTGTTTTATCCTGTCAGTATACACGACTGCCATTGGTACATCTCAGGTAGTTTAGTGATATGTTATTGTGATGAATGTGTACATGATTGCATGTTCTAATCCTGGCAGTGATATCTTACCTCTCAGAGCAGGCACTGGTAGTGCAAGGGTGATTAAATAGAAGTTATGTTCTTACCATAACGTTCCATGTTAGTTGTCTTCTTCTCGCCTTCTTGCTGGATGGGTTCGGAGCCGACCTCGGCTCCGACTCGGCCACTCTAAAAGCTCGAGAGTTGGTTCCACCGGCTCGAGGCTCCCCTTATATCCCACAATGCTAGGCGAGAGTTACCTCAGATCTCGTTTGTAAGCTAACCCCAGCTTATAATAGTAACAGAATCATTCTAAAACAGAGTCCACCTCTAATAACAGGAAGAAGAAGGGTGACCTACATCCTGATCCAGGAAATATGCACAACAGCATATGCCTAAGAAAGAGGTGGTAGAAAGAGAGGTCACGATCACAACTCCTCTAGGTCTGTCCAGGCCAGGGGAAAGGAGGGTGGGGCAGAAGAAGGCGAAGAAGACAACTAACATGGAGCGTTATGGTAAGAACATAACTTCTATATGTTAAGTTGTCTATCTCGCCTTCATTCTTGCTGGATGGGACCGCGTCCCTAGCACCTTGTCCCGGGTGGCCTAACGGAACAGACTCCTGAGAACAGTGGAACCAAAATTAGCTCTATGCCTAGAAGCTAAATCCAACTTATAGTGAGAAATAAAAGTGTGAGGAGTAGCCCAAGTAGCCGCTGCACAAATGGTGTCAATAGGCAGTCTGCCTTGGAAGGCTAAAGAAGTAGCCAAAGCTCTGGTGGAATGGGCTTTAGGTTTATTAGGCAATTTTTGTTGTCTAATCTCATATACCAGGGAAATCAAAGATGTTAGCCATCTGGATAATGATACCTTTGAAACTGAAAGTCCCTTTCTGCTTTCCGCATAGGAGACAAACAGCTGATCAGATTTTCTGAATTGTTTTGTTCTATCCAAGTAGTACCTCAATTGACGATGAACATCCAGGCAGTGTAATTTTTGTTCAGACCTATTGGAATACTCTGGAAAAAAGACAGGAGGTCAATGCTTTGATTTAGATTTGATGTCGAGACCACCTTAGGCAAAAGGACGGTTAGTTCGTAAGGATACTCTGTCCTTATGAAACAAAAGATAAGGAGGACGACAACTGAGTGCTTGAAGCTCTGAAACTCTTCTAGCTGATGTAATAGCTACCAGAAAAAGAGTTTTCCATGATAACAATTTCAAGGAACAGGAAGCTGCAGGTTCGAAAGGGAAAGAATCAAAGAAGCAAGAACTAAATTTAGGTCCCAAGGAGAAGGAGGATTTCTTATAGGAGGTCTGAGAAGAAAAACTCCTTTCAAAAAGGCTTTGCAAAGTTTGTGGGACATTAGGGCAGATTCAGAAATACCCACATGGAAGTTAGAAATAGCTGCCAATTGAACCTTAAGTGTAGATGGAGATGAACCTGCATGGAAGAGTTCAGCTAGAAAATCAAGGACTAGTTGGATGGAAGCGGTGAAAGGATCTATGTCCTTTCCTTGTGCCCAATATGAGAAGCGTTTCCACTTACTCAAATAAATCTTTCAGTGGAAGATTTATGGAAGCTATCAATATATCTCTAACAGAGTGAGACAATTGAGGAAGCCTGGCTCCGGCTGGAACTGGAGGCACCAACCCGTGAGGTTCAGAGAGGGAGGGAGCGATGAAACTGACCCGACTGATGGATCAAGAGATCTGGAACTAGGTCCAGATTCCACGGTCGCTCAAGAGAAAACGATGTAGAAAGGGGAACCACACTTGTCGAGGCCAGTAAGGAGCAATGAGGATCAAGGAGGCCTTCTGAGCGATAGCTTTCTGAATTACTTGAGAGATCAGTGGGAAAGGAGGGAATGCATACAGAAGTCCCTGGGGCCAAACTTGGACTAGAGCGTCTCTGCTGGGTTGGCCTGGTAAAGGGAATAGAGTGAAATATTCTCTGCACTTGCTGTTTTGGGGAGTAGCAAAAAGATCGCAGCAAGGCTGACCCCACTTGAGAAAAATTTCTCTCACTACAGAGTCTTTCAGAGACCACTCGTGTGGCATGAGAATAGCTCTGCTCAACTTGTCCGCAATATGATTGGACTTCCCGGGGATGTGCGTTGCTATCAGAAAACGCTGAGAAGAAATCGCCCATTGCCACAGTCTGAGTGCTTCTCGACACAGGTGGTATGATCTGGTTCCGCCTTGTTTGTTGATGTACCACACTACAGACATATTGTCTGTCTGGATTGCAATTGTTCCCAAGGGAAGAGAGTCTTGAAGGGCTTGCAACGCTAAAAGCACTGCTCTCATCTCCAGAACATTTATGTGCAAGTGGCATTCGTTTGGTTGCCATGTGCCCTGGACTGTCCTGCCCTGATAATGCCCCCACCCGATCAGGGAGGCATCCGTTGTCAGTGTAGCAACCGGAGGAGGTGGAACAAAGGGTCTTCCGACAGGAGCTGGGGAAGACATCCACCACATGAGATGCTTTTGCGCCTGCGTGATCACAATGGTGTGAGACATTGGAAGTTCCTGGTATGACCATTGAGTAAAAAGCATCCACTGAAGGATCCGCATGTGGTATCTGGCTAATGGAAGGAGAGGTATGGCCGCTGCCATAATTCCCAACACCTTTAGAACTAACCTGGCTTTGATTCTGTTGTTGTTGAGAAGAAGTGATACCAATTTGTGAATGTCTGATATCCTTTGGTGTGTTAGCCTTGCAGACATGTTTATAGTATCTAGATTTGCGCCTATGTAGGTAATAGTACGACAAGGCGACAAAACAGACTTTTCGGAATTTATTGAAATACCCAGTTTTTGACAAACGTGAAAAGTATAATCTCTGGCCATCAGAAGGAGATGCTTGGTGGGAGCTGTGAGGAGCCAGTCGTCCAAATATAGAAACACCTGGAATCCTTGTCGTCTCAGGTGAGAAGCTACCACTGCCATGCATTTGGTAAGCACCCGGGGGGCAGTGGTGAGACCAAAGGGCAGGGCCCTGAACTGAAAATGACAGGTTCCCAGCCTGAAGCGGAGGAATCTTCTGGAGCGTCTGTTCATTTTTATGTGATAGTACGCATCCCGAAGGTCTATAGAGCACATCCAGTTTCCTTTGCCCAAAAGGGGAAGGATGGATTGCAGCGTGACCATCCGAAATCTTGTTTTCTTGACTGATTTGTTCAAGACACTGAGATCCAATATCGGTCTCCAGTCCCCTGTTTTCTTTGGAACTAAAAAGAACCTTGAGTAGATTCCGGATCCTTGTTGGTCTGCTGGCACTGGCTGAATTGCTCTTTTGCAAGCAGTTTTGAAATTTCCAAAGCTGCTAGATCCCTTTAAGGGTGGAACATCTGGAAGGGATTTTTGACTGATTTGGAAAGCGAAGAAAGGGGATAGAATAGCCTTCGAAATGATGGACTGTACCCATTTGTCTTGAGTCAGGGATAGCCAGGCTTCTGGGTACAGTGACAATCTTCCCCCGACTGCCTCCGAAGATGGGCAGTCGGGCAACACCTCAGGGATGCTGAAAAGGCTTGTCAGGGAAGGCTTCCCGATTGCCCTGGTTCTGCGGACCCCCCCTGCCCCTAGGGCGACGTCTACCATTGTTATTCCCACCTCTGCCTTTGGTAGGAAAACGACTCTGTGCGTCAGGCGAAGTCCCTTGAGATTGTTTACGGAACCACATCTTTCCACCCTTCTGGCCTTTGGGGTAAGGCCTGGAAGGAGTCGAAAAACGGACTCCGACGGCAGAAAGGGTCTTGCCATCAGTCTCGCACCTAGTCAGGGTTTCTTTCACTTGAGGACCAAAGAGAGATGATCCATCAAAAGGGGAGTTCGTAAAAGACGTCTTGAAAGGGTCCGCAAAATTGCATAGCCGCATCCAGGCGTGCCTACGTAAGGCCACGCCTGTCCCTGCGGCTCTGCTCGCTCCATCAGCCGCGTAAGAAAGGAGGCGCATGGAGGAGTTGGATATGGAATTAAGGGTAGCCAGCTGCGTGTTCATCTTGTCTTGGAAACCCGCAGCTGTAGGATCCTTTAACATTTCACTCGCTTCCTTGATCAAGTCCCTTTGAAGACGAGTGAAATGGCACAGGTAGTTCAGCGAACGCATGGCAAATGTCGCTGAGGAGAACATCCGCTTCCCCTATCCATGGACCTAGATTCCTTGTTAGGTGGATGGACAGGTACTGAAGGATCAGCCAGTTCCTTCTTTGTGGCAACAGCTACCACCATAGCATCCACAGAAACTCCTTTTGTTAAAAATTGCTTGTCTGCAGGAGCTGTGATGAACTTAGAGGGTCTCCTGGGAGTGGGGTCCACTGAATCAGGAGCCGTCCATGCCTTCTTAGCAACCACCTGCATGAGGGGGTCAAGGGAGGGACACCCAGGAGGTGGAAGGACGAGAGCCAACGCCTCAAGATACACAGATTCGTCCTCGGAAGGGTTGAGGGCTGGCCAATTTCCCTCTGTTTCAGGATCTCCAGAATGTCTGCAAATGAGACATCTTCAGAAGGGGAACGGGGGGAACCCTCAGAATCATCCAAATCTGTGTCTGACGTGATGGACTCAGGTGAGTCAATGTGTTTCCTCTTACACTTCCTCTTCCGAGGGGGCTCTTCTGCCAAATCAGGAGAGGCCTCGGAAGAGGATGAAATCCCCACAGGGGGCTCCTGAGGAGCTGGCTCTCTGCGGTCCGGGATGAGGGAGTGAGTCCACTTACCCTGAGGCACCATAGAGGGAGGGGCGGACGGAGCCGACTGTGGAGTAGAGCCAGGCTCTAACACACTCCGCATAACCTCGAATGCACCCCTGTCAGGCAGAGCCAGAGGTCCCTCCTCCGAGGAGCTAAGAACCCCTCGGCACCGACAGTGATGGCTCGAGGCCGATGTCGGAGCCGAACTCACCAGCGCCGAAGCCCGAGAGGGAGAGGGGGTCGGACAAGGGTCCGATGCCACTCACCCCTCGAGCCGACGAGAAGTCCGGCCGAGGTTCTTCCAAAGAAGAAAACAGGGCCGGCGACGGGCGAAGACAATTGTATCGGCTCCGGCGCTATCACAGTCTCGGTTCCGACGACCGGCTCCGAACTCAAGAGAGTCAAGGAGGAAAATGTTGATGGACGGGGCAGGCATCGACTGATGAGTCGGGCTCTGAAGCATCTGGGCCAGTGCCTCGGACTTAAGTAGTCGACTCACTACCCTCTGAAGGTCATGATCCGACAGCCTCGATGACCTAGAGGAGTGAGACCTTTGGCTCCGTTCAGACAGCAGGGGAGATCCTGGAGCCGAATGAACGGAGCCAAGAGATGGTGACCTGGACCTCTTCCTAGTTGTCGGCTCCGAAGGTCTGGTCGGTGCCGACACGGAACTTATAACCTCGGCTCCGGCCGAGAGGAGCCACAGAAACTGTGGACTGAGACTTATCGGCTCCAGCCCGAGCTGATAAAGGCAAAGGTTGAGAAACCTGAGGTCTCGGCTCAGATACCGGAGCCGAAGACCTAGATGCCTTAGAGGGCTTCCCTGTTGAAACAGACAGGGAATCCTCTGGCTTCAGTAAGCCTCTAAGAATTAATTTATTTTTTCTTTCCTGCAGGACCCTGGGGCTGAAGCCATGGCACACAGCACAGGAGTCCTGCAGGTGCAAAGGCCCCAGACAATAGACACAAGAAGTGTGAGCGTCTGTCAGAGACATTTTCTGACAGCACACATCACACCTCTTGAATCCGGAGACCTTTGCTTCTTTAGACATTTTTGTCTGACAGGTGTACACAAACACGCACACAAACACACAAGTTATACCCTGTCAGGTTAACACAATAATTTTAGTAGTAATACTAGTAATTTAAAACTACAAAAACTACAATAAACACACACACTCCACTAGGGGAGGGAAGGCCTATAGGCCCAAGGGAAGAACCAAAGGTTCTTGGGGAAAGAAACGGAAATTATTTTGGGCAGGGAATAAAAGTTTTCTAACCTACACTAACTAAGAAAAAATATTAACTTAAAGGGGTTTTAAAGACTAATTTTCACAAGAAAAATAGTACTCACCAGGAACCGGTAGAAACAACCAACCTCGAAGCTGTAGCGGCAAACGAGATCTGAGGTAACTCTCGCCTAGCATTGTGGGATATAAGGGGAGCCTCGAGCCGGTGGAACCAACTCTCAAGCTTTTAGAGTGGCCGAGTCGGAGCCGAGGTCGGCTCCGAACCCATCCAGCAAGAATGAAGGCGAGATAGACAACTTAACATCACACATTTCAGCGGTTGTGTGTTCCACATGTTTATTATTCTGTGGAGAACTACCTGTATATGCAAGCTGTGTTTAAGGTATACTATGTAACATGTAAACATCTGTAAAGATTCCTGTCAGGGATACTCCCCCATTATTTGGAACTACATCCCTGATTACATTATACAAAACCCCTCACTAACACTCCAGGGAATCCTTGCAGAGTGGGTGGTGAACAGTGGCTACACCCCAGGGATCCCGCAACTGGCTCTGCTCCACAGAGGGACAGTTAGTTAATCAATGGGGTGGCGACAGCAGACACATTTTGCCTATGCTTATGAGTGGCCTTGGCAGTTGGGCATGTACCTACCTATGTATCTATGAACCTATACATACAGTATGGACACATGCTGATAGCTTAATTTACTGTTCAGGTAGTGACTTACCTTGTGCAATGCGGTTGTGTGTACAATAGTTGAGGGCTACCTATGTAGGATGCACACAGTAGACCACCTATACATGACAATTTACAGGTGGTCGTGTGTGTGTGCCATCCATGTTTGCTGTGTGTGCAGGTGGAAAAGGGTGCTAGTCCATGAGTGACTACACTGTCAGTGTGTGTGCTGGACGTTCCCTCTTTGTCAAGGCATAGGCATACTGGGCACGCCTCCGTCTGCCTACTGGGGCTAGCACAGGGTGTTCATGGTCTGAGTACCTCTGTGCCTGTGGGTCCCCTGGCAATGGTGGTGGGCTATGAGGGCCTTCACCATTCTGTCCTTGCTGCAGCTGTTTCTGCAGGATCATATTGTGTAGCATGGCACATACTATGAAGATGTGGGCATATATTCATGGACAGTACTGCAAGGCTCCACCAGATATGTCCAAGCACTGGAACCGTGATTTCAACATCCCAAACACTCGCTCTATGATGATTCTGGTTTCTGCATGTGCCTCATTATGGCATTCCTGCGTGGCTGTGTGTGCATTTTTGATGGGAGTCATCATCCACGGTTCCAGTGCATAGCCAGCATTCCCCACCACGTGGCCATATGGGATGTCCCCCCTGGCAAATACCTGATACAGCTGTGAGGTATGCCAGATGTGGGAGTCGTGATAGCTTCCTGGGCTGCCAGCACACACATCCATGATAATGCCCTGGGCATTGCACAATGACCTGGCAGTTGGAGAGGAATCCCTTGCGGTTTATGTAGCGCCTACCCTGCTCATCGGGTGGTGACTTGATGTGTATGTGCATGCAGTCTATTGCACCCAGTACCTCCGGGTAGTCTGCCACATGGTGGAAGAGACGCACATTGCTGGCCAACTCCTCTTGCATTCGGGGGAAGTATATGTGCTCATTGGCATGTGGTAACATGGCATCCAGAAACTGATGGAGTACCCTGGATGCTGATGCCTGTGAGATCCCCATGATAGCCCCAGTTGGCCTTTGGAAGTTACCTGTGGCTAGTATTCTCAAGCTTACACATACCTTCGTGTCCACTGGGATGGGTTCCCCTCTGTTACTTCTGGCTCTTGAGGCGTGGCCGGTACAGCTCAACAAGTTGCTGTATGATGTCCCTGTCCACCCTGTAATGCTCTACTATCTCCAGATCATGTAGCCCCTGGTAGGTTACCCTGGGTCTGAACACTATTCTTCTCCTCCGGTGCCTAAGATGGTTGCCAGCATCATCCTCCACACCACTGTCAGTCTCCAACACATGCTGGTGAATCAAAGCTATGGCAGCCCCTAACATGTACATATTAAAAGTTCCCTGTCTGTATACACCAATGGTGCAGAGTGTCTGGGAACACACAAGTGTGTGTGTGTGTGGGGCTTTCACATCTTATCCTATTGTGCAATGGATGATGCTGGTGTAATTGGGTGCGTTTGTGCTATTCCAGCTGCAGGGTATCTTAATTATTGGTTTTACAGCAGGTACTGCTATTGTGGGGGCCTTTGGTGTTGACTTACACTTGGCTGCCATGATTCATCTATTGCCCTTTACTTCAATTTTCAACCCGATTCCCCTCACATTGTCAGGCATACATCCAGCTGCCGCCTTTCTTGTTTTGTACTTTCACAACCCAGGATTGTGTTGGGAAATATGTTATGTAGCTGATCTACTGCAAGTTTGCTTTGTTCTGCTGACAGTTCTCTTTTCTTTGCTGTACAGCACCTCCCCTTTTCTGTTCTGCAGGTAGCTGCTAGCAGCCTTGTTAGCTGTTGTCTATGGCCCACTGTGAGTTTCTAAGTGTTAATTACTCATTTGTACTCCAATTACCATGCTGCAGCATTTCCTTATTGTCTTCTTGTATCCTTCCTGTTTCAGCTGTGGTGCGCGCTGCGCACAACCATTTAATGGGTTTCGTGCGTGTTTTCATCCACGTTCACATGAACTTTCGGTTACCTTGTGTGCTCTCAGCTACGCAAAACTATGGCTACTTCCACACCCCTATCCTGCGGCTTTGCTTAGCAACACGCAACATGGATTAGCAATGATCCAATGTGCTTACAGCTATGGTGGCGCGCCCCTCTCTTGATGTCATGTTTACCTCCAGGCCACTCGTCGGTGTTGTACCGCTACGCCATGTGGTACATCCTTACGCCAGCGGGGTATTTGCAATTCAGTAATATTTGACTCATTTGCATGCCATTGATTGCTAATTCCTAGTTACCCCATGGAAAACTGTCACAGACCCTTAGCAACCCTTGCGCCACGGTTGTGCTGTAGCATGCGTGCCATTGACTATTATGGGGATATCATGAATTGTGTTACATTGCAGTTTTATGACATCTAAATATATTTTCCTTGTGATCCCGTTTGCGCACAGATGCATTGCGGTTTTACTTTGTGTTAGTGTGGCCATGACATTAAATTTTTTATATAATAAAGAGAAAAAGCAACCGCAACCAACAGAGCAAACACTTCAACTTAAAAGTTCTATGTGTTATTAATCCTTTTGGTCATAGTCAGGAAGCAACCAAGTAACCACAGTCTCTTTAGTTCCAAAATGTTAACTAACAACGAAAACGTACTCTAATAATATTTATAAAATCCAATGGTTTATTGCATATGCTGCTCAGGTAAGCGCTTTCACAGTAGCTTCTTCAGACCGTTAAAATTTAAAAAACTTTCATGACATTTATATACTAGTCACATGCTTAAAAAACAATTAACCAATATAGTTTTTAAAGCTAAATCATCCTCTTACATCACAGAATATTTCCGCAGACATTCTCTTGGCTTTAACGTTTTACTAGCATGTGCTTTAATTTATGTTCTCTCAACTTTTGCAATTTACTGAATTCATTTTCCAAACATTTGCCCCCTGTATTTCCATAAAATGCTTCAACATACTTATTAAAAATGCTGACAGGTTATTTCTTTTATTCAAATTAATATTCCTTCCTTTGTCATGCTTTAAAAATTTTTAAAAACGCTTATACAACTCTTTGTATTTGCTTGTCTGGCTTTACCTTATGCAGCTGGTGAGTATAATAGGACATATCTTGTACTAATTCATTAGTATCATATATAATATGGCATATTATTCTTGAGGCCCTTTACTTGGCTATTAGGCACTTCGATCTCAATATTGGTTTTAATGATTCTCTCTCATTGAAGCCTCTCCCTCTGTCTTCTCTCGTTTTCATAATCCAATTTATTTCTTTTCTCTCCGTGTTGTTCCTTATATCACCTTCCCTCACTATAGGAATTATATTGTCTATAACCCTAAAACTAAATACATGTTCTTCCCCTCTAGTTTACCGCTAGGAATACAATATGCACACTCCCACAGTCTGCATTCACATTAAACTTGTAAGTCTGGCCTGTATCTGGATGTGTGAATTCATTGCCTCCTTCTATATATATATATATACAGAAGTTATACTTTCCACATCTGCTTGTACCTGTATATTTGTTCTCAGCTGTATTGGTAACCGGATGATATAATCTCTTAAGGTTAAATTTATTCTTATACTGATATCTCGGTGTATCCCCCACTATTTCTCTTAGTTGTGAGTCCACTGTTAAAATACGCCAGTGGTTTTCAATCAACCTCCTAATATTTGTATTGTCACTTGTATAGTACATTGGTATTTTTGTATAGGATTTGATGTCCTTACTTTGTGATGGAATATGTTGCTGTGCTGAATAATAAGGGATGCCTGCACTCTGCCTTATCAATTGCATATTTTCCATCCTTTCACTTCTGATTCTCTATATTCACGTTTAAGTAAAATGCTTCTGAATGCTTCCATTTCTTGCTGATAACCCTCTTCTGAGGCATTAAGTTGAGATATTCTTATACTCTGACCTTTTATAATGTTGTTAAATATATATGGTGGGTGCATACTTTTTCGATGTAGTAAAGTATTCTTATAGCATTTTTTTCTGTATACCCCTGTATTAACATACTTGCCCCATAACCCTCTCAATATAAACATATAGGAACTCTATCCTGGTGTCTGAAAAATCAGATGTAAACCTAAGGTGTGGTGTCATTGTGTTAATGTGTTCCAAATATCTCTGTAGATCCATTGGGTCACCCTCCCAAATGAAAAAAATATCATCGACAAAACGCCGATAGAAAGGAATATTCCTTTGGTGCCCGATGTTAAGGAACAGAGCCTCTTCTTCCCACATGGCCAAATACATGTTGGCGTAGTTATTGGCACAAGACGTGCCCATAGCTACGCCCTCACGCTGAACATAGAAATCTTCACCATGCACAAAGACATTGTTTTCCAATATGATTTCCAAGAACATACACAATAAATCTATCTTCTCTTCTGTGTACTCGCTATGTTTAGACAGATATTTCTTGATGGATTCTATACCCATAGCACTGGGAATTATGGTAAATAGAAACTGCACGTCTAGGGTTACCAAAATCATATCAGATTTAATTTCTTTGTCTTGAAAAAATCCATATAGATCTAACAGAAATTGTTTAGTGTCCTTGAGTATTTTCTTGTTTTTATCTATAATTGGTCTAAGATGTCTTTCTACATATAACGAGAAGGGCTCCGTACACCATCCTCTACCAGAGACTATAGGTCTCATGGGGGGATTTATTCCATCTTTGTGGATCTTGGGTATCCCTTGCTGGTATCATTGGATATTCCACTTCTAGAAAACTTGCTAATTCTTTACTAATAATATTGCTATTTACTAGATCTGTTATTGTATTAGTAATATTTATTTTAATTCTTTCTACTTCTTTTCTATTAATGGTTGTATATATCGTACCATCACTCAACATTCTTTTCATTGTCTCCTGATATTTTATTTTATCCATTATTACCAGGGGTCCTCCCTTATCTGCTGGTCTAAATACCAGTGTGTTATCATGTTTTAACCTCTGTAATGCTTTTCTTTCTCTAATGTTCTAATTGCCTCTGTTCTTCCTATAGGTGTTTTTAATATTCATATCTCCATACAGCCTATATACATCTTCCTCCACTAAGTTATAAAACGCTTATACTAGTAGATGATTAGGTGGCATAAATTCACTGGGTTTCTTGAAGATTTGCTTATATTGATTTTCGCCATTTCCAAACTGATACCTTAACATTACATTCCTATTAAATACTTTAATATCAGTTAATACATCTGTAAGTTGACCACTTGTTGTGGGAACAAAATTCAAGCTTTTATTTAGTACATTCAGTTCTTATTCATCTAGTGTCCTCTCTGAAATATTCCATACTATACAGTCTTTGATTCCACATCCTTTTCAATGTTTGATTGGACTTTCTGTCCCTGGAGAGTTTGTGCTTTTGTCAAACCCAACTCAGAGCGTTCTCTCCTGACCCCCTTCTCTTTGGCTATGGGAAGAGGGAATTGTTGAAAAACCATGACATTGTTTTGTTCCTCATTGGCTCTATTTATCACCCCTATGGAGCCAGTCTTAGGTCGCACCACTGGTAAACTTAAAATATTTTGTGAGGTGCTGGTGGAATACTCCTCCTGCGCTTTCTCATTTAGTAGTATCTTTTCTTTTTGTATACTACTGACATCTATTACATGAGGTTTGCTCACATTGAATTCTATTTGGATATTCAATTCTGGATATTGCTCACCATACGTGGGCATTTTCAAGACTTGTAAGCCTCTGGGTATTATTCCCCTCCTGAGACATACCTCAAAGTGTTGCCGCTGAGTGGATAGGCGTTTCAATCTGAGAAAGTCTATCTCTATTTTGTCTACTGCTGTTCGTGTAGACTCTAATACCTCCGTTGTCACTGAGTCTCTTGCCCCACTACTGCCTGTTTCATATAGCAGTAGTGGATTATCCTCATTTCTTAAACACATTGCAAACTTGTTCTTCAGGCTTTCGCCGCTTTTATACACTGCACCCATTCTCTTTTCAATTATTTCCTTACCTTATTCCTGTCCTTTCGGACCGCTTGTCCCAACGCTAATTAGAATCATTTCATCTGGTCTAACAGACCCAACTGGTCTGTAGTCTAATTCAATACTCTCTGTACTCTTGGCCATGTCTCCGTGGATAGTGGACAGAAAAGTTTTTATGTAATAAAGAGAAAAAGCAACTGCAACCAACAGAGCAAACGCTTCCAGACTTAAAAGTTCTTTGTGTTATTAATCCTTTTGGTTGTAATCAGGAAGCAACCATGTAACTACAATCTCTTTAGTTCCAAAAAGTTAACTAACAACGAAAACGTACTCTAATAATATTTATAAAATCCAATGGTTTGTTGCATATGCTCAGGTGTACATCTGTAAGTTGACCACTTGTGGGAACAAAATTCAAGCCTTTATTTAGTACATTCAGTTCTTCTTCATCTAGTGTCCTCTCTGAAATATTCCATACTATACAGTCTTTGTTTGATTCCACATACTTTTCAATGTTTGATTGGACTCTCTGTCCCTGGAGAGTTTGTGCTTTTGTCGACCCCGACTCATAGAGCGATCTCTCCTGACCCCCTTTCTCTTTGGCTATGGGAAGGGGGAATTGTTGAAAAACCATGACATTGTTTTGTTCCTCATTGGCTCTGTTTATCACCCCTATGGAGCCAGTCTTAGGTTGCACCACTGGTAAACTTAAAATATTTTGTGAGGTGCTGGTGGAATACTCCTCCTGTGCTTTCTCATTTAGTAGTATATTTTCTTTTTGTATACTATTGACATCTATTACATGAGGTTTGCTCACATTGAATTTTATTTCTGTTGCTGAATTGTTGCTAATATTGTTTTCTTCAGCATTTTTTCTTCTACTGTTTCTACTATTGCTATTTATAAGTATATCTTTATTAGACGGTGTTTGAGTTTCTGTTGCTCTTCTCACACCAGCTGGGGTTTGGCCCAATGACTGATTTGGCCTTGGCCAAGTGAAGACATGTCCTAGGCAGAAATCTTGTGTCCCTATCTTGTTGCATTTTTGTTATAATAAACGTCTTTCATATGCTAAGATGCCATCTAGCATATTAGACAGGGCTTTATCAATAAGTTTGCTGGGGAATTGTGCATACAGTATCTCTTGCTGTTCAGTTACTGCTCTAATCAGTTCTTCTTCTATCAGTCTAAAACAGTCTAATAACAGCCGTAAATAATTCTTGCTTACCTCAGTGTTAATCTTTTGCCATTTGGTGAGCAATTCTGGATATTGCTCACCATACGTGGGCATTTTCAAGACTCGTAAGCCTCTGGGTATTATGCCCCTCCTGAGACATACCTCAAAGTGTTGCCGCTGAGTGGATAGGCATTTCAATTTGAGAAAGTCTATCTCTATTTTGTCTACTGCTGTTCGTATAGACTCTCATACCTCCGTTGTCACTGAGTCTCTTGCCCCACTACTGCCGGTTTCATATAGCAGTAGTGGATTATCCTCATTTCTTAAATACATCACAAACTTGTACTTCAGGCTTTCGCCGCTTTTATACACTGCACCCATTCTCTTTTCAATTATTTCCGTACCTTGTTCTTGTCCTTTTCGACCGCTTGTCCCAACGCCAATTAGAATCATTTCATCCAGTCTAACAGACTCAACTGGTCTGTAGTCTAATTCAATACTCTCTGTACTCTCGGCAATGTCTCCGTGGATAGTGGACAGAAAAGTTTTTATGTAATAAAGAGAAAAAGCAACCGCAACCAAATGAGCAAACACTTCCAGACTTAAAAGTTCTTTGCTTTATTAATCCTTTTGGTTGTAGTCAGGAAGCAACCATGTAACCACAGTCTCTTTAGTTCCAAAAAGTTAACTAACAACGAAAACATACTCTAATATTTATAAAATCCAATGGTTTATTGCATATGCTCAGGTTATTTTTTATATGTTGTGCATGTTGTTTTATGCCATTGGCTATATGTTTAGCCATTGGCATATATTAACATTATAACACGTAAGCTTGGCCCGCTTTCATGACTCCGATTTTATGTTTGACAAAATGTAAAACGTTTTTTTTTTTTTGGTTTACATTTCTACATGCTTACGCTATGCCTGCACCACTTCATGAATCGCTATATACCTTCATTTGCATGCTACACTGCTGCGCATGGGGTAATTAGCATACATGCACTGGGAGCTGCGCAGCTCTGCCGTACGTTGGTAGTGTACATGGAAACAGCTCGTACCTGAATCGCTCGGCGGCCATATTTGGTGCTAGATCGCCGACGCTACTCCAGCGCCTGGCATAAGCTTCATGAATCCCGGGGTTTATCTTTTAATGATTTTCTTGTTTTAGCTAAAAGTGTATACAAAAAAGAACTCAACATTAAACCTAAGGACCTCAAATATGACTCATCAGAAAATATACTGGCAAAAACTGTATGATTTACTGGAAAATATTGATGACTTGTTTGCTGTATCACTGCTGTGGACTCTTGTATATAGCTAAGTTTGTTTCTTTGTTATATTTGAATTGTATGTTCCTTTTTCTGTTTCAATTTTATAAAAGTAATAATTATTTGAGAAAAAAGAGATGGAATGGAATGTATACAAAATGTCCTAATGATAGGCTACAGGAAAAGCACATATTTTTTCTACGGTGTGTGTGTGTGTTCTTATAGTATTAATGGGGCACAATTTGTCCAGATGTCAAAGAACAAGGACATTTGCTGAACCTCTAGACATGACGGCACCTTTTATTAATGTAACAAACAAGAATGAAAGACCAGTGGAATAGATTTGCTACAAGAACATTAAGACATAACTGGAATTCAAGAATCAAGGAAAGCAGATGGTGATGATGCATTTTGACAAACTCTGGTAAATGCCATTTTTATGTAAAATAATTGGTTTTATGATGCATTTCCGATGCAACATGATGATGATATAGACATTGGGGTAAATATGCTGTATTACTGTATGTTATGCATAGCAGAAATATGATGCTTGTCTTGCCTTGTCTGTGGAAACCTCTGTTAGTACTAGCTATTTGGAGACCATATTCTTGGGGTCAGATTCCAAAAGATTTTCTTCATACATATGCACTAGGCTAACAACTGCTAGGGTCTTTTTAAGCCTAGCCATGCATCCCAAATCTCTGACAAGTTCTGGTAACCTTGATAAGTGTAAGCAGGGGTTTGGGAGATGAAGCATTTACAAGCAGTGGCCTGGGAAATGAACCATTTACAGGAGGCCTGTGTCCATTAGAGAAATAGGTGCCAAACTAGAGATGAATTTCCTGATCCCCATCCAGTTGTCTAGCTTATATGAATTGGGTTGGGAGGAACTCTGCTTCACATAGATATGAAGCCTGTTCCAGAGAAGGGGTAGTCTTTGAGATACATACCTGACTCTCTTTCAGGTCCTATTTACATCACAGGCAAGGTTTAAGTCCTTAGAATGGGTAATTCTGGTGCTGTTTGTTTTGTGGATATGCAGGAGGTCCATCATGGTGGGGTCTAACAATGCCTTATATGCCAAGCATAAATCTCCCATCAACAGCCTGTAGGAAACAGAATACAGGGTTAGGGCTTTGAGGCTGTCTGTGTAGGACATGTTACTTATGCTTTGTATTCTTTTTAGTGAGGGACCTCTGTGGATGTTCGTTATTGGATGTGTCTGGTTAGGTATATACCAAAGGGGGCATTGTACTCAATGACAGGTCTGATATATACAGTAGAACAATGACCTTCTTGGACCTAGATGCCATACCTTTGTTTACAAGTTGCACAACATAGAACAATTTCCTTACTGCTGTAGACACATGACCGTCAAAGACTAGACTGTTGTCTGTGTGTGTCCCCAAGTTCCTGACTACTAGTTTGAATCTTGGGGAATGTTGTCAATGTGATAGTTACCAGGGGTAGATGACTTCCCTGAGGATACTCTCATTCATTTCTTGGCATTTAGTTTTAGTCCATGGCTCTGACATAAGTGAACTCTGTGTCAGCCTTTCTTGCAGAACATTAGCATTGGTGGGGGATTCTATGACTGCTCCTAATTTCAATTGTCTGAAAAGTTGGTTAGTCAGAGGTTCTTGACATTAACTTCAGAGAAGTAATTGCCAAAAAGGAGAAGTCCCGGGATGACTGGCCCCTTTGTAGAGTTGGACTCCCCAATTCTAACTTCCTGAGTCCTGCCTGTGAGTCAGCTGGCTATCCCCCAAATGATAATGATTTATGCCTAACTTCTTGAGTTTATCAACAATGCCCTTGTAAGTATTGTGTCAAATACCCTGGCCAGGTCAAGGCTGACAGTGTGAACTGTTTTTCCCCCATCCATTGCTTTGGTGACCTTCTCAAAGAAGTCCACCAGGTTAAGTAGACATGACCTGCCCTTGATGAAACCAAATTGGGTTAGGTCCAGGGTCTGGAGGTTTCCTATGTCATTCTTGATCTCTTCCATGATAATTATTTCCATGGCTTTGCATGAGACTAGTGAGACTTATGGGTTTGTAGTTTCCAGGGTCTGTAGATGGCCCACCTTTGTGCAGAGAGATGACTGTGGTTGTTCTCCATTTGTGAGGCAGAAAGCCTGTTTGTAGGCTATGGTTAAACAACAATTCCAGAGGTCCAGATAGGTCATGTTTCATGCTGTTTAGAAGGCATCCTGGGATATCATTTGGGCCCACTAATGCAGTGTTCTTGGACTTACAGAGAGCATTGAGGATCTGTTCCCTAGTGATAGCAGGGGGAGCTATATTTGCTGGTATTTCCTGAGAAGAGGTTGGTGGGGGGGGACAGGTAAAGTTAGAGCTGAATTTGTCTTCCATTAGGTTTGCTATACCTTCTGGTTCAGTATAGGTGGCTCCATTAACAATGAGCTCTACATACAATTGTGTATTGCCTTTGAGGTTGCAGACATAGCTAAAGAATGTTTTGTAGCTGGCCTGGGAGGCCAAATTTACCTCAAAGTTGGCATTGGTAGACTTTATTTGTCCCCTGATGTGTTTGTTCAATTTGGTGAGAGTGCTTTTATCCTGCAACATGCTACACCTCATTATTGTTGCCATGATGTTCTTCCTTCTGTTATACAGCCTATTGATGTTATGAATCCATCATGGTGGCTTTTTTGAGTTAGTTCAGCTGCCTGTATGTAGTTATTAACATGCTTGTAAAGGGTTTCTGTGAACAATTCAGAATGGGCAGCAGCGTTCTCAGGATTTATGGGAGCTTGAAATTTTGCCAGATTATCACTTAATAGTGGGACATTACCCTTAGAGTAGTTCCTGAACATTCCAGAGTTAGCTGGGATTCCAGCTTTTAGTTTTACTTCAAAGGAGACCATTTGGTGGTCTGATCTTACCAGAGGGGACATTACACTTGGGGGTGTATAGCACTCTCCCATATTAGTGAGGACCAGATCCAGTGTGTTTGCACCCTTGGTCAGTGTACTGATAATCTGGACCAGGGAGTAAAGGAAACAAATACAGTAAGTGACAGATGTAACTATACCATGAAACTAGAATCTATCCTCTCGTGTAACAGTAAACAAGACATCAAATGGATTGTCATCACACACACAAGATAAGATCAAGACACACAAACCCATACACGGGGATGTACTCACTAAGAGTCTACCAAAAGACCAGAAAACTCCCAAGCACAAACAACCTACGCATAGTGGTACATGAACAGAATCCACCACTACACATAACAGTGTCTCACCAATTAAGCCCTTAAGGCAAAACACTTCAAAACCTAATGTCTTAGTCATAGGCAACTCAATAGTGATGCACATCGATATCCCCCTCACCAGATTGGACAAGGAGAAGGTCACTGTCAGGTGCCAGGATCCATCAAATCACAAACGCACTCAAGTTACTCAATAACAATTATCGTTATGACTGTGTCTTGATATATGTTGGAGTGAGTGACTTGAGATGTACCTCTCTGCACTATATGAAGAGAGACATGACTGAACTCTCTGCTTATGTGTCCCAGGCAGGTATGTCCCTAGCCCTAAGCAGCATTCTATCTTCACCTAGGATGATGCCACAATACAGACAAAAAAATGATTGATTTCAGTAATGGGCTTAGCTTCTGGTGTTACTCCAGCGGATCCAGTATCTGACAACCTGGGAAGGCATGGTCGAAAGACCATGCTGCTTTGCCAGGTATGGCCTTCACCTGTCTCCTCAAGGCTTTCAGATACTGGCAAAGACACTTGCCTCTCACATAGTGCCTTTTTTAGGGAATGTTAAAACATCTAAACCTCTAACATAAAGAAATCCACTAGAGACAAACTCAAGGTCATGCTGCTTAATGCTTGGAGCCTAAACAGTAAACTGTACTTCCTGGAAGCACTCTGAACCTTGGAAGATGCTGACATCTGTTCAAACACTGAGACTTGGGTCAAGGCCACAGAGAGCACCCCCACTGTGCAAGGCTACAATGCCTTTCACATGTTCAGATTTCAAAACAAGAGTGAAAGAACCAAAGGTGGAGGTGTATCCATCTTCATTAAATCCAAATACACCTCGAGACTGGTACAACAGTACAACTCTCTTGAGGTCCAAATAACTATAGGCAAAATACCCTACCACATCATTGCTAGGTATATGTCCTTAACCATGAACCAGAAGCACACTGCCTACCTGGACTTGCTAGAGTCATTCAGTATACAGCCAAACACCTTGGTCATGGCAGATTTCAACTATCATTCCATCAACTGGGTGACTTACATAAGCACAAAAAAAAACCTGCTCTGAGGTTCCTGGATTTTGTTGATTCAAATGCCCTGGAACAGTTGGTCTGCACCACCACAAGGGGCTCAAATGTCCTACACCCAATGCTCATCGACATGGGTGTTACTGCCCTTCCTGGTAAGGTCAGACAATAAATCAGTCTCATTTGAAGTAAATATCAAACCTGACACCCCACAGGTGCAAAAAAAAACTGAAAAATGTTTCCAAAGCAAACTACAGCCTACTAAGTGATGGTGTAAAACATTTTAAAACCCCCTGCTAACAGCCAACAATGACTTCTATGCAGAAGAGTACACAAATGCTCTACATAGCCACTTAAACAAATGCATTGATTCACCTGTTACTTGACATGACTAAAACTAGGTCTTCCCCAAAAAAACAAGCCACTCTGGTGGACTGTAAGTATAAGTAAGTTCTATTACAAAAGAAAGAAACTTCTATCAACGAACAAGAGGGAACTTACTCAACAGAGGAAGAAAATCCTCCACAGCATGAACAAGCAAATCAGATATCTTGTAAAGTCCTCTAAGGGTAGTTACAAGACTAAATTAGCATCCTAAGCTAAAGACAACCATATGGCATTCTTTAGCTATGTCTGAAAACCAAAAGGGAATGCCCAGCTGTGTGCCGAACTTATAATAGACAGTACCACTCACACTTTACCTGAGGAAATTGCCAACTTGCTAGCTGACAGATTTGGCAATAACTTCACCCCCCTGTCCCCACCAGCCATACCCCAAAGCATTCCTGACACCAGTCCTCTACAGAGTAACTCCAAAGAACAAGTTATGCAAGCACTCTCCAAGGCCAAAAACAAGGCCTCTGTGGGACCAGATAGCATCCCAGGTTGCTTACTAAATAATCTAAGACAAGCCCTAGTGGAAACACTTGGCACTCTGTTTAACCATAGCCTGAGCACTGGCATTTGTTTTGGCAGAATGAAAAATAGCAACAGTAACCTCTTGTTCAAACTGAGGTCCATCACTGACACAGGAAACTATCTATCCAAAAGCCTAACCAGCCTTATCTGCAAGGCAATGGAAAGAATTATCATGGACCTTATCAACCAGGACCCAGGCAGCCTTCAAACTCTTAACTCGATTCAGTTTGATTTCAAGGGTAGATCTTGTTTACTAAACCTGGTGGACTTCTTTGAGAATGTCACCAAAGCCCTGGATGAGAGCAAAGCAGTACATACTACCTATCTTGTTTTAGCCAAAGCTTTTGACACACTCCCCAACTCAGGGATCATTGAGGAACTCCCAGCTGGAGATTAAGCCATACGTCACTAGATGGGTAGCCAACTGGCTCACTGACAGAAAGCACATTGTCGAATTTGGGGAGTACACCTCCACCAGTTACCAGTGCGGTATCACAAGGATCTGTGCTGGATACTATTTGGAATTTATTTCTCTGAGGTCCAGGCAAAAGTAGATAGCCTCTGGCGTACCAAGTTTGCAGATGACTACAAAGTGGGTGCATGAGTCCCCCAATGATGTAAACATATTACACAGGGAGCTGAGACAGACAAATGACTGGTGTCAAAGTCACAGACTAAAACTAAACACAAAAATATACCTCATTATCCCCTTTGGCAAAGTAGTAGTCCAAGCTAATAATGATATGGATAACACTCCTATAAACTCAAACCCAGTGGTGTGAGACATGGCCACACAGGTTGATAGCAAGGGTTTATATTATAAGTTTGAAAACTTAGAATCTCATATGATTGACATCATATGAGCGAAGTTTTCAAATATCGAACATTTCAATGGAGCTCGCTGTAGGGAATATTTCCCCTCACTTCAATGAAGTGTGATCTCGGAATTGGTGTATTTAAGTAGCGGGGGGTGTGAGGGTGCAGGGGGGTTTGCCCCCCCTGCATAGAGTGTTCAGGTAGGTTTTTTTATTTTTAGTTTGTTTATATTTTATGCTCGATGTCTGAAAACTTCGATCATATGAGATTCAAAGTTTTCAGGCTTCGAACATATAATACAGACCTGATTAGCAATCTAAACATCGATCACCATGTGTCCCATAGGGGTAAGGAAAGCCTTCTAGATCGCGCAGCTCATAAATAAGGGCATCACATCCAAGACTAAGGAGGTTATAACTCCACTGAATTTGTCCCTTATCAAACCACTAACTGAGTACAATGCTCCCTTCTGTACATATCTCACCAGCATTTGCTGCAACTTGAGTGACCACAGAGGTTGCTAACCAAGAGACTCCAGGGCCTCCAAAATGTGATTTACATGAAAAGAATGAAAGCCCTGTCATTGTACTCTGCATCATACAGGCTACCGAGAGGTGACCTGTGCCTGGCCTACAGAGCAGTCTCTGACTCTGCCCTAATGGAAATACTGCAATCTGCAAATCAAATGGGACAAGAGTCACTCGTTCCAGGGATCTCAATCTAGTTTGTGACATTAACAAAACATGGTGGAAAGAGAGAGAGAGAGAGAGAGATGCATCTCCCAGAGATTGCCACTCCTCTGGAATAAGCTCCCACTTCATGTGAAGCAGAGCTCAATATACGAATTTAAGTGGAACCTTGACAATTGGATGGGTGACTGTAAATTCACCCCGGGAGGGTGGCACCTATGTCTATCATGGACAGGAGTAGTCTGTGATGGTCATAGAATTGCTCTGCTAACAATGACCATCTAACTATGGTCAATTAGGGTACACGAGTTTTCTACATGACTAGTCTTGTAAAGGCCCTAGCATCATTAGCCTAGTAACCTCCTATGAACTTATGAACAAAATCCAGGAATCTCTGTGCCTGCATGTTTGGTCGTACATTTCCCACTTAATAGTGGGGTAATTAAAGTCGCACATAAATATGGTATCAGGTCATATGGTGAGTGTTCCAGTAAGCTTACATACAGTTATGAGTTACCTATGAACCTATATTGGATGGATAACAGGAAATTCACCCCGGGGATCAATTCTGTGGTTCTGCTTGACAGGGGCAAAGGAAAATAATTTTCTTGGGTGGCGAAAGCCAGGGTACCTTTTTGGCTAGGCTTGTATAGGCCCTAGGGCTAATAGCCTAGTACCTACCTATGAACCTGGGTCACAGAGGGGTGGTACGGAATTTTGACAAGGGCAGTTTGAATGTGGAGTACCTCAAGTGCATCATTCTGTTTGATCAACCTTGAGGTGTATTTGTTTTTGATGTAAATCGAGACACCTCTGCCTTTAGTCTCTCATTTTGTAGTAGCCGGTCTAAATGTGGGGAAGGCATTATAGCCTTGCACTGCCAGTGTGTTCTCCATGGCTTTAAACCATGTCTCAGTGACTGTACAGATGTCAGCATTCTGTAGGGTGAGGAGAGCTTGTAGGGACTTGGGTTTCTTATTTAGACTCAGCATTGAACAGTAGCACCTTTAGATTTTCTTGTTTTTATTTTCTATGTCAGAAGTACTTTCAGTTTGGGGTTTCCGAAAAATGCTCTATGGGGGTGCAGTGTTTTAGCTAATAATCAAAAGCCTAGAGGGGAGAGGTACAGATCATCCCTAGCAAAGCAGCATGGTCCATTGACCCTATTCCTCATCGATGAGATGACATTCAACAATGCGGCCTTTCAACTGTCTGACAGACCTGTATGGCACATGTCTACAAAACTGTTTTGCCATTGGTGAAAAAGATTAATTGTATTTCATATTTGGCTGATTTAATAGCAAAAGGTAGGTGAAGTCTCTTAGATTCTCCCAAAGCGGTGGTAGTGCCACTTGACCAGGATGAAAGCAGTAGGGAACTTGAAAAATCTGGCAACCTTCCCTGGAAACTGTATGTGCATATACATAATACTTTGTGTAAACCAGTATCTTTCAGCACTCCTTTATCCACAGTAACTCCATTTCACACAGACAGAGAGGGCAGTGATGCAGAGACCTGGGACTGCTGGGGTTAAAACTATTCATTGAATGTGCAGTTCAACTGTTCACCTTGGGTGTGGAGGTTGGAAGCCCATACCCAGGGGAGCAGCCCATATTCCCTTTATGCTTTGGAAACCAAGCTGTATTTTGTGGATTAATCATTAAAAAGATTTGTGTGCTCTTTCTTACTATCACTTTGCTATACCACCCTTTGCATTAGGTGGCAGTGGTACCAATCATCCACAAATGGTTACAACAAACAGTGCATATTACAACTACATATAAATTCTTTGAATGTCTTTGGCTTTGCTTTTACATATTTTAGAAAAAAAATAATTTCAAACAGAGATTCTGTAAAACTGATTAAAAGCAGGACAGTTTTTTTGTCATATTTACTGCAATCTAGAATTATAACAATGCAATGCTTACTCTGACCGCCATGCTAGATTTTCATATGGACCTCTGTATCACATCAATTACTTTTAAAATGCATCCTGCCTTTATTTCTCATTTTGCCTTATGTGACTAGCATTTTTTTTTACAAACATCTTTATCATTATGTCTTTTAACTGTGTATTAGTAACTTAAATTACCCTGCAACTAATCACAACTCTTGATAAAGTCAGGACTGTTTCTCTTAATAGCTTGCCCTATTTAACAATTCTTGTGCTACAAATTGTTCCACTGGTACCAAATCATGCAGCTTATCAAATCCAGTCTACCTCTATAATGCTCAAAAACATATGTATATTTGTATTATTTAAATATTGTGCTGTCTCTTCTGTCATCACACTTGTATTACAAATTGTGTATTACTGTACACATAATAAATATCCTGCTATTGGAGTGCCCCCCCACCCCCGGACCTCCAATGAAAATGTGTTTTATTCCCAGTCAGACTTTCCCAGTAAACAAATGTCAAATAGTAAGATCTTGTGCTCTTGTAAAGAGCAAATGTATAATAAATAGCAAATTCTGACTATTAAGAATTACTGATTTTATCTCCAAGTGTTGCAATGTTGCCCTTTCCTTTATCACAGATGAGTTAAATACATGCAGCTTCTTCCCCAGGTCCATGCAGAATACAAAACACAATCTCTTCAGATTTTTCATTTAATCCACTTGCAGTTTGGAATACATCAAATTTCTAAATCCAAAGCCTCCATTTTCAGACAAATTTTCTTCTTACAGCATAAGTACTCCATGCTCATGAGATTGAGCCCTATTTCTACTGTGAATTATACAACAAATGCCCAATCAGCATGCCTGTTGTAAATTGAGCACATACCAACAGAAAAAAGGCTATCTGCTGAAGTTCCTTTGAGCAGATAGACTTTCTAGTGGCATATTCTGAAAGACAGAGCAAAAATAAAAACAGAAACTTACCTCATTTTCCTTCTATGTTTGTGCTGTCCCTCATTGTGACGGCTTGCACCTGTCACCCCTGGGATTCCGGATATTGGCTAAGGCTCTTGCCACCCCCATAGTGCCTTTTTTAGGCAAGGCTCAAATTCTAAACCTACCACCCTAGAAAACAAAAATGGGAAGAAACTAAGGGTAATGCTGCTCAATGCCAGAAGTCTAAATCTCAAAATGCACGCACTCGAGGCCCTTCTCAGTATGGAGAACATCGATGTCTGTGCTGTGACTGAAACCTGGTTCAAGGCTCCTGAGAGCACCCCGGCACTACCAGGTTTTACCTCATATCATGCGTTTCGGCCCCAAAACCCGGACCACACCACAAAAGGAGGAGGTGTATCCATATTCATCAAGAATACCCACACCTCCAGGTTGGTGGCAATGCACGAAGCATCGGAAACCATCCAGGTGCAATTAACCATAGGCAAAACTGCTCTACAATTTGTAGCATGCTACAGGCCACCCTCTCAAACTCAGGAACCCCACACAGCCTTCCTGAAGACACTGGAGGGTATAAATGTATCTCCAAACACCATTATATTGGGTGACTTCAACTACCCAAATACAGACTGGGAACATTACTCAAGCCCTAACTTTCTAGCCCAAAGGTTCCTGGAGTTCATAAATTCAAATGCCATGGAACAACTAGTCACCGTTCCCACAAGAGGAGAAAATATACTAGATCTCATCATCACAAACATGGGGACAAAATGCTCCACACCGGAAGTATATCCCTCATTGGTGAGATCAGATCATAAACTAATCTCACTGGAAATCCACATCCCGCCCCCACCTCAAACAAAAAAGACCACAGTGAAGAACTTCTCTAAAGCAAACTTCACACTACTCAAGACTGGTGTGGTATCCTTCAAGGCCCCCGAGACAGTGGAAACCACAACCCAAGCTGCGGAAGCCCTTACAAATGCCTTCTACGAACACCTCCAGGACTGCATGGATCAGGCAATCCCTAATAAAACCAAGACTCTTTCCACCAAGGGCAAACGTCCAATCTGGTGGACCCCAGCTATAAACAAACTTTACAATAAGAGGAGCAAGCTGTTACATGATAGAGCAAAATCCATAAAAGAGAAGACACCCTTGATCATTATTAGTAAAAAAATACGAGCACTCATAAAATCATCCAAGGCCAACTTTGAGAGAAAAATTGCCATAGATTCAAAAGACAATCATAAGGCCTTCTTCAGCTATGTTAGAAACCTGGGTGGAAACTCCCAGATATGCTTAGAATTAGTCCAAAATGATACAAAAATCACTGAACCCACAGACATTGCCAACATACTGGCAGACAGGTTCAGTGCAAACTTCACCCCCCTCCCCCCCCAAAAGGAGAGATAACTATCCCAGCGGAGTGTAGCCTCCCAGACATCTCAAATGCGCAGGTGAAAGCTGCTCTCTCTAAAGCTAAAAACACAGCATCAATGGGACCAGATGGTGTACCCGGCTGTGTGCTACACAAACCCAATGAGGAACTAAACCTGCACATAAGGCAGCTGTTTAATCTTAGCCTTACCACAGGATACGTGCCCAAGGAGTGGCGTACGGCAACTGTGGTCCCACTCCACAAAGGCGGTGCCTCTACGGACCCTGGTAATTACCGCCCCATAAGCTTAACAAGCCTGGTCTGCAAAGCTATGGAGAGGATCATAATGGAACTCGTAAACAAAGACATAGGGGACTTGCAGACATTGGACCCGACCCAGTTTGGCTTTGTCAAGGGCAGATCATGCCTTTTGAACTTGGTCGACTTCTTTGAAACAGTCACCAAGGCCATTGATGAGGGAAAGGCAGTCCATACAGCCTACCTTGACCTTGTAAAAGCTTTCGACACAATACCCCACTCGGGTATTATAGAGAAACTTACCAGCTTAAATGTAAACCCATATGTCACAAGATGGGTTGCAAACTGGCTAAAGGACAGAACCCACAGGGTTAGAGTTGCTGGCGCCATGTCAGACTCCAAGACGGTCACAAGTGGTGTCCCACAGGGCTCAGTCCTTGGCCCCCTGTTGTTCGGCATCTACTTCTCAGAAGTACAGGCAAACATAGGAGGACTATGGCTGACAAAGTTTGCAGATGACTGCAAACTGGGCGCCATAGTGGAAAGTACATCGAACACAGATATCCTTCAGAGGGGTCTCACGGAAACTGATAGCTGGTGCCAGAGCCATGGCCTGAAGTTAAATGCCAAAAAATGTATAGTCATACCCTTCGGGAAAAACAAGGTAACCCCAAGCTACCATATAGGTGGCAATCCACTAAGCACAGATGAGGTTATCAGGGACCTGGGGACCCAGGTTGACAGTGGCCTTTCTTTTGATACTCACATTGCTAAAGTGGTTCGAAAGACCTTCTACATTGCCCACCTGATCATGAAGGGATTCCCATCCAGATCAAGTGAGGTCATTGTTCCCCTGTACTCTTCACTTATCAGACCAATGATCGAGTACAATGCCCCATTCGGGATGTATCTCACCCGACACCTGCAGCAATTGGAGAGACCCCAAAAGTTCCTCACCAAAAGGATAAAGGGACTCCAAAATCTGTCATATGCTGCCAGACTGAAGAAACTCCAGCTCTATTCAGTCGCATACCATCTGCTCAGAGGTGACCTGTGCCTGACATACAAGGCCATGTCCAACCCAGAATTAATGGACATGCTCCACCTCAAAAAATCCAAATCTACCAGATCCACTAGAGCAAGCGACTTAAACCTTAGCACGGATATAAATAGGACATGCTGGAGGGATAGATTTGTCACCCAGAGACTCCCTATGCTGTGGAATAAAATCCCGGTCCATGTGAGGCAGAGCACCTCGCTGGCTCTGTTCAAGAGAAATCTTGACCGGTGGATGGGAGATCGTAGGTTTACCCCGGGAATCATCTCTGTGTCACTACTGGACAGAGGCACAACAAACTAATGGGCACAGTATTTTTTAACATAAGGGGTGGCGTAAGCCACAAAACTTTGGGCTAGGCTTATAAATGCCTTAGGGCAGATAGCCTAGTATAAACCTATGAACCTATAAATCTTTACTTTTTTAATAGTTTAAAAAACAGTAATAGAGCTCCTGTTTTCTCCATCACTTCTCCTTCACTGATGTACTGTGAAAGCATGGGAATGTAAGTCCCATAAGCATTAGCAGTACATCAGTATAGGGAAGACAATGTGGAAGAAGACTGAAATGCTCTTATACAAACATTTGAGAGGTAAGCAATTTCTTTCTTAAATAATGCAATTGTATAATAGAAATAATCCACTCCTGATTGTAGGCATATCAGGATTTACCAATGGCTGGCTTTATTTAATCACTCGGGTTTCGCCTTTGTGATCCAACCACACCAACCACAGGTAAATCCTGATATACCCATGCACAGTCATAGATTATTGCTCAATTACCCTTCTGTAGTTGAACAACCCAACAACTACAGTAGTGCAGGGTTGTATCCAGTTGGATGTTTCAGCCATAAGTTTGCTTTGGACTGGTATTAAATTTTTCATTGTGGTCCTACTGTGTACGTCATTTATCCGGGAGCCCCTGTGTATTTATTTCTCCCGGGCAGACTATTATCCTTCTGTAGTTCCAAACATTAGGAAGCTCAAAGTTGAATATGAACTTAAAATAGTCCCTAAAACAAAAAAAATAAATCTTTAACTAGACCAGAAATAAAGAACTAACACTCAGTAATGTTTGGAGCTAGTCCACAATAATATTGCCCACTCTAACCAAAAGGAAATAGTTGATATCCAAACTGACAAATTTGGTGCAATTTACACTATCCACAGTTGTTGCCATCTCACAGATTCTCCAGTTAGAGCCATCCCCTTTTAATCACTAAAAAAACAAGTCCTTTCAGCAGTTAGGAACACCTCATTCATGGTCCCAGATGACAAATCAGATTATCTGACTATCAGTGGAAAATGTGTCCTACCCGAAGCATTATTTAACGTCTTCAATCTAAGGCTCTCTAGTGGTTTACAATCCTGATGCCTGGAAAACAGACATTGTGATGTCATTGTACAAGGTTGGCCCAAAAAACATCACGTTAATATAGGCTTACAAGCCTCATATGTAAAGCTATGAAATGCATCTCAAACATCTTTAATTTTATCATTGAAAGTCTAACTCCAGACCCTCAGCAATCTAGCTTTTTCAAGGGAAACTCCTGCCTTTTTAGACTCATTTTTGAAGTAGTCATATAAGTAGTAGATAGTGGTTAAAAATGTACATACACCATATCCTGACTTTGTCAGGGCCTTTAACACTATTCCACATGCAAACATTATTGATAAGCTTGTGAATCTGAATATAAATCCTTATTGTGTGTGTGGGTGGCTTACTGGTTTGATAGAATCTGTATACTTAGAGTTGCAGGTGCCACTTCTGAAAGCAAAAAAGTTACTAGTGGCTTAACCACAGAGCCCCAGTTTATATCTTCTTCTCAGACTTTCAGGGCAACCCTCCTGGCCTATGGTTATCCAAGCTTGGAGAGGACTGTAAACTGGAGGTTTTCATTTGATCTTGCACTGACTCTCAACTGCTCCAGCATGGGTTAGAGCATATTAACAGCTGGGGCAAGGACAATGGTCTGAAGGTAAATGTGAAACATGTAGTACAGTTAATTTTGGTGAACACATTTTCCCCTGACATGCAAGTACTCACACTCCTCCAATCAGAATGCTATAAAAGGTCTAGGCATTCATTGATAATGTTTTATCTTTTAACCAACATGCCACTGCAGTGGTTATAAAGTCTTCTATTTGACTAATCTAACAAAAACATCTCTAGACACACAAGTCCTAATTCCCTTTACTAATATCTTATCCGAATTATTACTGAATATTTGAATATAATGCCCCTTTTGGTACTACTTGTCTAAACATATAATTCAACTTCAGAGACATCAGGGGTTCCTAATTAAAGATATGTGACCTTACAAATTTAAGTTATCATGACAGATTGGCAGCCCTTTCTCTGTACTGTTTTTTTTTTTTTTTTTTAATATAGATTCCTCTGTGGGAATCTGTGCTTTTGAGCCAGGAAGACCAAACCCAATCTGACCTTCTACTCCTTCATGTAACAAATGGTTCCTCAAATACATTAAATGATCTAAATCTTCATCAATAAATAAATAAGACATGTTCACTAGCATGACAGATTCTTATCCCAATGTATCCCCTACCTGTGGAACCAACTTCTGCTTCATATCAAGCACAACTCAAGTGCTCTAGGTTGCACTGCATCTGAATTGTGTGTTTTAGCTGCTTTTCTGTATATAGACTTCTCTGCATATGTAGACTAGCTACTTATTCTACTGTATTACTGCCTCTTAAATCATTTTCAGTTGTGCACTTGCCTTGCTTCATTTAAAAAGTTTTAAATTGCTAATTTTGTAGAGTTTTAATTCAATTTACTGTTTAGGGCTACACACTCAAGTGCATTAGCCGTTTCTGTGTTTATTTACTGTATTATTGCATTGTTTAGCCTGTTTTAACCCAAAAAAAATACTATCTTGTTTGCTTGTTTCCTGCCTTTCCTAGCTAGTATAGTCCAGATCCCAGGCTTTGCTTGTCTCAGGACTTTATTTTCTGTGTTCTGAGCTATCCAGACCTTGCTGTGGTAGCGGGAAGTCCTACTGCTTACCAGTGGGAGTGGTGAGCGTGGTACTGCCTGACACTAGAGGAGTGGTTTCCAGCTCTGAAATTGTAATTTTATTAGCCTTTTTGGGATGATTTCTATCCCTTTCAACTTTTTGGCTTAAAAATGCATGTGTTTGCGCATTTTTCGCACCGTGCAGCACCGCAGGGCTACAGTTAAACTATTCCAGGTGCCAGAAAGTCTCCTTTTCAAATTTTCCCTTAGAACTAGCTGGTTTCTCAGTAGTAGCACTAAAATCTGAACCTCTGTGACTAGCACTTGCTCTAGAACCTGCCGGAAAGCACTAAGAAGCCTGAAACTGATACAAGCACTCAACTCTCCTTGTCACTAAGGAGAAATTAATCGTAGGCACTAAACAGCCTATAATTGCAAAGTACCTTGCAAAGGTAAGGGAAAACACCTCTTATAATTTACAAAAAAGCACCTAAAGAGGCATGTCCAAGGGTCAGCTTCTGGTGATTTCTCCTGTCCACTTGGTGAATCTGGGCATACTGGGGCAATGCAGAAACTGCCTCATGTACACAGACAACCCTCTCCTCCTACCACCCAACACTACAACCTGTGAGAGATGCACTTACAGAGCCAAACTGGAAGCAAAACTCTCTCCAGCCAAGATTGTGCTAGACAGTCAAGAGGAGAAGGTTAACACCTGCACTACACCTCAAGCAACACATAGCCCTTCAAAATTCACACCATCAACACCCACACATAGCAACACTAAACTAACATATGCGGAGGCCCTTAATATTAACCTGCCCAAGCAACAAGGACCTCCGAAGCTGAAACGCAAACACCAGTCACAACCAAAGTGACACATAGCTCACACCAGTGTGTCACCCAACAATAGCCCCTAAGGCAAGACAATGTACCCAACACTTTAGTCATAGGTGACTCTATAGTCAGGCACACTGATGTCCCACTCACCAGGCTGAACAAGGAGAAAATTACAGTTAGCTGCCTGTCGGGTGCCAGGATCCGCCACATAAGGCATGCACTCAAGTCACTCCAAAACAAGTACAAATACGACTCAGTCATTGTCCATGTTGGGAGTGAATGACTTGAGACGCATCTCCCTGGACTACATGAAGAGAGACATGGAAGAGCTCTCTGATCATGTGGCCCAGGCAGGTATGACTCTAGCCCTGAGTAGCATCCTGCCTTCGCCCAGAATGATACCACAGTATACGGACAAAATGATTGACTTCACTTGGCTAAGCTTCTGGTGTCATTCAAAGGGGATCCAGTATCTGTCCGCCTGGGAAAACATGATCGACAAACCACGATGCTTTGCCAGAGATGGTCTGCACCTGTCACCCCTGGGATTCAGCTTACTGGCTAAAGCTCTTGCCACCCCTATAGTGCCTTTTTAGGCAAGGTTCAAAGGACAAAACCACCACCGTAACAGATACAAGCATGCAAAATCTGAAAGTAATGCTACTCAATGCTAGAAGTCTAAACCTCAAAATACACTCTCTCGAGGCACTCCTAAAAATGGAGAACATCGATATCTGTGCAGTAATGGAGACCTGCTTCAAGGCTCCAGAGAGCACCCCTGCAATACCAGGCTACAACTCTTACCACACTTTTCAGCCACCAAACCAAGACCGAAACACTAAAGGTGGAGGAGTGTCCATATTCTCCAAGGATATTCACATCTCCAGGCTAGTTGCCCAATATAATGTATCTGAAACTCTCCAGGTGCAACTAACACTAGGTAAGACTGCAATCCAAATTGTAGCTCGCTACAGATCCCCCACCATGCCTCAAGATTCTCACTACACCTTTCTAAACATACTGGAAAATATTAAGATACAACCAAACACCCTAATACTGGTTGATTTCAACTACTCTGCCATTAACTGGGAAAACTACTCGGGCACCAACACCTTTTCCCAACGGTTCTTGGAATTCATAAATTCCAATGCCCTGGATCAACTAAATCCATTGTCCCATCAGGGGCTCCAATATCCTAGACCCGGTCATTACCAACATGGGAGATAGATGCTCCACACCAGTGGTCACCCTCTCATTGGTCAGGTCTGACCATAAGCAAATCACCCTTGACATCCACATCCCACCCCCACCCCCCAGTAAGGAAACCTCTGTAAAAAAACTTCTCCAAAGCCAACTTCATGCTATTCATGTCAGGAGTGACAAACTTCATGACACCCATGCAGACGGGATCTAAAAGTTCGACTGCTGAATCCTACACTAAGGCACTGTACAAGCACATCCACTTGTGCATGAATCGTACCATCTCAACTAGAACCAAGATGCTCTCCTCCAAAACAAGAAAGCCAATCTGGTGGCCCTCTGCCATAAACGAACTATACAACAGAAGGAAAAAACTGTTGCAGAAAAGAGGAAAATCCAAGGATGCAAAAAACTTCCTTACCAGCCTCAGTAAGAAGCTGGGATCCCTCATAAAATCATCCAAAGCTAGTTACAAAAATAAAATTGCCAAAGATTCCAAAGACAACCACAAGGCATTCTATAGTTATGTCAAGAATCTAAATGGCAATGCTCAGATCTGCTCTGAGCTACAACATAATGGCATGAAATATACTGATCCCAAGGATATTGCCAATATCCTGGCAGATCGATTTAGTGCCATCTTTACCCCCCTCTTACCCCCTAAAGGGCCCATCTCAATACCAAAAGAATGCCAAATTCCGGTAATCACGACCACACAGGTAGAAACCATACTCTCCAAAGCTAAGAATACAGCATCCATGGGACCAGATGACATCCCAGGCTGTGTACTACATGAACTACAAAATGAACTGGCACCTCACCTATGTGCCATGTTTAATCATAGCCTCACCTCAGGCTTTGTGCCCATTGAGTGGCACACAGCTACAGTTATCCCACTCCACAAGGGGGGATCCACCTTGGATCCCGGGAACTACCGTCCCATCAGTATGATGAGCCTGATCTGCAAGGGCATGGAACGCATTATCATGGAACTTATAAACAAAGACATTGGCAACCTTCAAACACTGGACCCCACCCAGTTTGGGTTCGTGAAGGGCCGATCTTGTCTCCTGAACCTGATTGACTTCTTCGAATCAGTCTCCAGAGCTGTGAATGAGGATAAGGAGGTCCACACAGCCTATCTGAACCTCGCCAAGGCCTTCAACACCATCCCCCACTCTGGAATCATAGATAAACTTACTAAGCTGGGGAAAAATCCCTACATCACTCGATGGGTTGCCAACTGGCTTACTGACAGAGCCCAGACTGTAAAAGTAGTTGACTCCAAATCCAGCTCCAGACAAGTGGAGTACCTCAGGGTTCAGTCCTGGGACCGCTCTTGTTTGGCATCTACTTCTCTGAAGTACAGGCCAACACTAAGGGACTCTGGCTAACAAAGTTCGCAGATGACTACAAACTGGGAGCTATTATTGAATCCTCAAATGATGTGAATATTCTACAAAAGGGCCTTACAGAAACAGATGCCAGTGCCATATGCTCAAGCTTAATGCCAAGAAATTTATAGTTATCCCCTTTGGGAAAATCCATGTACCCATGAATTACCACATAGGTGGCAGTACACTAAACACTGAAAGTGTGATGAGAAACTTAGGGACACAGGTGGACAGTGGTCTCACCTTCGATAACCACATCACCACAACAGTCATGAAATCCTTCTATGTGGCACACATCATCACTAATGGCTTTTCGTCTAGAAAAAAGGAGGTGATTGTCCCACTGTACTCATCCCTCATTAGACCCATTATAGAGTACAACACCCCACTTGGTATGTACCTCACAAGACATCTGCAGTAGCTGGAAAGGCCGCAGAAATACCTCACTAAAAGAATCACAGGCCTAAAGCAGATGCCCTATGCTGACTGTCTAAAAAAACTCCAGCTATACTCTGTGGCATATCGTCTACTCAGAGGCGATCTTTGCTTAACATACAAGGCCATGTCAAACCCTGAGCTGCTGGACATGCTCCACTTAAAGAAATCCCAATCCCTCAGAGCCACATGCTCCAGGGATCTAAACCTCATCATCACAATGAACAAAACATGCTGGAGGGATAGGTTCCTGACCTAGAGACTCCTCATACTCTGGAATAGACTGCCCATACATGTCAAGCAGAGCGCCTTCTTGGCCCTCTTCAAAAGGAACCTTGATTGGACGGGAGATAGGAAATTCACCCCAGGGGATCATGCCAGTCACCCTGCTAGACAGAGGTCCAGGGAAGTAAATATTATGGGAAGAAATATCCAGGGAATTGTTATGGCTAGGCTTGTATAGGCCCTAGGGCCGATAGCCTAGTACCAACCTATGAACCCTTGCCATCTTCAATGTAAACCTAGCTAATAGGATGGGCAATGTCAAATCTCTTCAAGTCTATCTGGCACTGTCCTCTGAGGTTGGAGGGAACATTTGAATACAGGTTATTAGCTAGGCTTGTAATCGTCTGCAGACTGATTGCCAGGTACACACCTAAGACTCTTGAAAGCAAATACATTTATTTACTTCTGCAGTTATATTTTTTCATTAGTGGTAGATATATTTCCAGATTCCAATACTGTGCTCTGTCAAGCAGGCTTAATACAAGCACATGTAGAAAAAACACAGATGAATTCTCTAGATAAGCTGTGCACCACATGACACATTAATCATTAAAGTTAGCTCAGTAGCATACCCTATATTCTACAATTGTTGGGGTGCAACCCTTCTTTCTTCATCATCAGTCAGTGATGGATGTAAGCTAGATCACTCATTAGTTGAAAGACTGAGTGGCACACAAGAATGGCCCTTTCCCCTTCTCCTATAAACCCTTGTAGGGGATCAGGTAAGACGCATTCACCTTCTGTGCATTCCCTATACTAGCTATACTTCAAGGAAACCATCATATGCAATGTGAAGTAGATAAGTTTCTTATGCCATCTTCTACAGATAGCTGTGATGAAAAGCTAGCACTTTTGCAGTTCATGCCATGCACCTCCCACAAGCATTCCAAACAACTTTGGTGTATGGTTCATAGGTGTGTACTAGGCTAATGGCTCTGGAGCCTTTACAAGCCTAGCCCATAGTTCGGACACTGTCCCATAACATACATAGACTACCCCCTCAAAACAATCCCAGTGTCCCCAAAAAAAGTTTAGCATTTAAAGACACTTAAGAGAACATTCAAGAGCAAATGACTTGATTTTCACAGTCTTTCTCCTACCTTTTATGTTTCAACAAAAGAAGAGTATTAAAGATTGGTAACAAATGAACCACTTTTCTGTCAAGATTACATTTATTAGTATTTTATTTATTTCTTGAGACCACATTAATTATACTGTGAAGTAAAAAAGTGAAAACCTACAGATCACTCTATATCAATGGAATTAACACCCTGACGTGCTAAAAAAGACAAAATTCATAAGTGTGATCTTAAATTTTAAATAGGAATGTCTTTTTTTATCCCCATTCCCTACAGGCATCATGAATGAAAGGGCCTATACAAGTCAGCCTTATTGCAGAAGGCAGGAGTGAAAAGAAAGCATAACATACACCAAGAATAGTTATTTTGTTGGGGGGTGGGTACGGAGACCTGGGCCAGAATCGCCTCTTGTAAAGTTGGTTACAACAGGCATATTTCCTGAGAAGAAAAATACCGAATAAGCTAACATTCTATAACAGCATTTACCATCTTGTTATCCAGTGGCACATTCTATTTTACTTTCAAACTTTATGAGACAAGACAAGTACATTACCATATGAAGACATATACCAGTGGGCTAATTACAAAAAGTCAGTGTAATCACAAATCAATTGCATGAATCCAATCATTACAGAATGAAAGAAATGGGGAACAAGGAAGTTAGTACTGAGAAACCTGCAAACCTGAAATTATACAAAAACGCAATAATGTGGCAAGGTACAAAGAGATGCCAATAAATTTTCCAAAAGCAGTTATAAGAGTGCCACTGACTTGACAAAAAGGAAACAATAAGCTTTAGAAAGCAACGTGTCAAACGTTTCAATCACATACTTATCTCAAACACAAGGATAAGTTGTAACAAAAGTGTTCAAAGAAGAGACACTGTAATATACAACATGTAAATAAACAGTAATAGAGAAGAGAAAGGATATACAGAACAATGAAGTGCAGTGTGCAAAGGAATTTCACAAGCGTTGTGAAGTATGACTACAGATACTTTTGCCAAGCTAGATCAACTTAAGCTTTGAAAGCAGGAGGTTGTACAAGGCTGTCTTGAAAATCAGAGGTGCACAGTTCTACAATGAAAAAGCAAGGTAGCATAAGACATGCTCATTTTTTCCAGTTCTGGTGAAGGAGTACTCCAGACACCAAAGCTACATAACCCAACATTACAATGCACGAGTGTGCAGATGGACAACCTGACATTGGGTCTGTAGATTGTTTTTTTTGCAGCTTGTGCTGCTCAGGCTTCTGATTTAATGACTGCAGAAATATGGTGACATTTTGAGTGAACACTGGAATTTTCCAATGATGCATACCATAAATGAGATCTGAAATGTATAAGCAGTAGAAATTAAGTAGTGCAGGTGCTAAGCAAACATTCCTAATTCAGTATGTAAGTAATATAAAGATTTCCATGCAATGAAGCCTGAGAAATTTCAGTACACCACACATGGGATAGAGGAAACACTATCATTTACCCTCTACATAAAGTCTTCATAGTAGTATTTGTCTGCTTTGTCACTCTTGTAAACTCTGTACCACAGTATATACACATCTCTGCTTTTCATCTGCTCAAGGTTGGGTGATACTTGCTGGGTCAGTCCCAATTTGCAAGATGGTCTGCAGCTCCCATCACATTCCCAATGCTCTATGTACAGCAAAACCTCTTTCTCCAATCCAGGTTCTTTTGCATCCTGTTTTTCCCTTTACCATCTAGTTCTGCACCATTCCCTTTCATACTTCAGCTGATCTTTTCCAGTCCACAACTTAAAGACTGTCCCTCTCTCACCCTCAAATTCAGTTTAAAGGCAATTTCTTTTGAATATAGTTTTGTAGTTTAGATTTCAGCAATATTGTTCCTTATGGAATAACAGAGTCTGTATTTGGCAGAGTTCTACTAAATACTAAGCTCGTCTCAAATGTCACCCACCAATACATATCCCCTTCTAGCTTTGTCCACTCTCTGAAATAGAAAAAGAAACATTTCCCCAAGTCTCTTTTTATTTACTCTGCTAGTTGCATAGGTAACACTTCTGAGACTTGCACTGTGCAACCCACCTCCTTACACTTGCTAACTACTTACTAGAAATCCTCTGTCTCTTCAACAGTCAAACTAAACAAGCTACTTGTATTAACATGTACTAAGAAATAAAGTGGTCAGTGCAGCTGTTAACTATTGAATTATCCTCTCCAGTTTCAGATCTGCTGATGTCATTACTGCTTTACGAGACTTCCTCTCAGACATTGGTTATGATCTAATACATTCAAAGAGAGAGCCCTGATCACCAGTACACCACCACCCAGTTTCTAGATGGTTCTTTTTCTCACTGCATCTCTCAAGCGTCTTATTTGCAAATGCCGGTCTTACTCAGTCTACCTTCCAAGCACACATTTCCTCTAAATGCACATTCTTGGCTTCATCTTCTCCATGGTGTCCTTGACAAGTAGCTCTGTCCCATACTACACTTGCATTTCTTGCGCTTTGAAATTCAATTGCTTAGTTTTCCTCCTATCACACATGCCTCCACCTCTACCCTCCCCCTCTTTTTCACAATTCACTCCTATACAAATGCTTTCTTTGCCAGTCTAGTCACCTTAAGATTCCAATTTGTCACTTCTTCTGAGTCATTCCCCTTAAATTTCTCATTTCCTCTTTCATGGTCCCCCCTCCAATACATCTGTCTGCTCCCTCCTCTCCACTTTCTATTGTACTCTTTGCTCTTGTATCCATTCCCATCTCCGTACAAGCATCTTCCCAAATGGCAAACCTTCTTTCTTCTCTAACCATCTGCCTATGCCATCACGCTTGCACTTTATGTTTGCCCATCTATCTAATCTGTCTGACCAATCACCCCCCCAGTTCTTCTCCCACTATAATCTCTTACTGTCTTTATTCAAGGCATCTATCCTACACACAGGATACACTCCATCTCCACAGATCACTTAACCACAGTATCAACCCTCTGCCTTACCTATTCCCTTCCCCTCTCCTTTAAGCCCTACAGTTAATGCCAAAGTCTTTTTCCCCTCTCTTTTCCTCTTTGTTCTTGTGTGCTTAGTATTGCCACATGCCTGGATCTGTTTCCACTTGACCTAACTCCCACCTAGCTGTACAGTACAATGTTCATCTTACAAATACTATTTATCAGATCAGTGATCAAAATGCCTTTCTTCCTCTTCTTATTCAGTCTTTTTACCACCTCATCTAGAAACATGCTCCGACTGCTTTATCATTCTCTTGTACTTGTTGCTCCTGGGCTTCTGGCGCTCTTACCAGCACTAGAAGAAATGTCTACCACAATTTCCAAAGCAATCTAGCGAAGCGCCATTATGCTAGATGCACATTAAAGTACTTAAAATTACCCTTGAACTCCTTTGTTTGGTGTGCTTTAATAACATTAAACTTGCTTATAATTAAGACTCTCTGTTTTGCTACTATCTCTAGCCACTACTATCCGCAGAAAGAAGTCACAGGATGTTGCATTGTATCTGCTTCCCTCTACTTTGCCTTCAGCCTAGCTCTTTTAAATCTTCCTCTGCCCCAAAACTCTCATACATCAGCCTGCTCAGTCCTTGGTAGTCCAGCTTAGCAGTAACAGAAACACTGTTGTTCTGGAAGCACTTACCATGCCTAGACATTCTCCTGATAATTAAAAGTGTTGTTCAGTTCCTTGTTTGGATCACATTATTATAGCACAGCTTGTATGCATGAGGGCTCTATCCTTCCCTGCTATTGTTGCATTACCTACTGGTACCTGGTCACCAAACAGACACTGTTTCCAAAGAATCTCCAGTAGGGGACCAGAAAATGTGTCCTTACTTCCCAGAAATGGCTGAACGGTTTAGTGCATGTACTGCAAGGCAACCAGAACAAACCATACTCACAATCTATACTGGACCATCCAGTGTGTAATGTCAGCAGAATGTAAGAACAGATGTCAATGACAACAATTTTCAATTATTTTCTGCACATGTACCTTTAAAGACTTCACTGGTAATTGTTAACCTGGTGGGATAAGCCAAAACACCTAAAAATCAAAGCAGCTTTACAACCACTTAGAAAAGGTCAATTAGGTAATGGAACAACATTATCTTTTCATAAATGACATCAGTAGCTGCTTAGACTGTCTAACTGGCTTAGCTCTTTCAGTGTAGTGCATCAGCTGTCTGTTCATATTCACAGTACTCAAAATCTTATTGGTCTTGTCCTCCTGCTTAGCAAAAAAGACAGGCAATTTGATTAATTCAGAGAAATTTTAGAAATCACTTTGGGGCATTAAGGAGGATTTGTTCTAACAGAAACTTCTCCTTATGGAAAGTTTAAGGTTTCCTTCAGCCAATTAGTATTCTTAACCAACTTTGCTGGTCCATTGACACTTCAGTCACAATTGCAACAGAAGCAAAAATGTTCAAAAAGTACACAAACATGATGCGACAAAAGGTCAAATATATGATTACATGAAGCCTTACAGTAAATGTACTGTAAGACAGGCAAATAAATAACTAGCTGTAATCACTCAAACCACTGCTAAACAAGTATAGTAGTAACAGATCTCTTAACCAGTTCAGTTGTCCAATATTGCTTTTATATGCCAGAGTCCAAACGCACATGCAAATGACAGAACAGGTCCTTTAAATAGTCCAGTATCAAGCAAAACTACAGAACACTTGCCAAACTCATAACAGCAATTACAGTTATAGACTTCATGGTGTTCCCTAAATTCCCTCCTAAAAGTACCACAGTCTGATGATACTACCTTTCTCAGGTAGATTGTTCCATGAAGCTACTGCAACTTTGTAAAATTCTCACTCAAGTATAAAGCTGAAAGATGGTTTCATTAAAGACATGGCTCCCAAGGTAATTAAACTTCAAAGGACAAGAAAGGTCCCTTAATTGAAGTCCTCTTGCTAATACTGGTCAGTACTCACAAATGAGAAGTTTAAATACAAGAGTTTAACAACCACACAGACTGGACAGCAACTAAAAGTCAAATGGCTTTGGAGAGGCACAAGTGGTTATGTTCTCTTTCTGGAGAGATGATGAAGTAACAATTATTATTCTCTACTGTCTGAATCAAAGTTGTTTTGTGGGGCACATTTAATGCAAGAATGGGAAGGGCATGCTCAAGCCTAAAGTACACTTAATCTGTGGTTAGTTAAGGTTTCCCAGCCAGGAAATCTGAAGGTCTGTAGTTCAGAAATCCTTCTGGCGGAGATGACTGCAAAGAAAATGTTTCTAAAAAATGGTATTGGAAGTGTGCTAAACTGACAAACCCAAAACAAAATCCAATTTTGTTTTGGTAAAAAGAAAAAAGAAAAGAAAGAAAAAAAAACAAACCTGGATCTACAAACTGTCTTGGAGACCTCAAATGAGCAATCCTCTTCAAAATATGTTTTATGGCAGCCAAAGCAGCTACAGATAATTGTGCAGCATACACATGGCTTAGACCACCACAACTTAAGAGAATATCTATATATAGGTAGGTACTAGGCTATCTGCCAGAGGGCATTTATAAGCCTAGCCAGAGTGTCGACTTTCGCCGCCCCATTGATTAATTAACTGATCTTCTCTCAAGCAGAGCCAATGAAGTGATCCCAGGGGTGTATTTTCTGTTACCCATCCACTCGTCATGGTTCCTCTTGAAGAGTGTTAGTGAGGGACTCTGCTTGACGTAGTTTGGAATTTTGTTCCAAAGCATGGGGAGTCTCTGTGACAGGAATCTATCCCTCCAGCATGTTCCATTTATTATTGTGGTGTGGTTTAGCTCACTAGAGCGCGTGGCTCGCAGTGACTTAGATTTCTTTAGGTGGAGCATGTCCATCAATTCTGAGTTGGACATGGCTTTGTAAGTCAGGCAGAGATCACCACTGAGTACAGCTGGAATTTTTTCAGTTGGGCTACACAGGACATATGTTTGAGGCCAGTAATCCTCTTGGTGAGGTACTTTTGGCGTCTTTCCAGCTGTTGGAAGTGTCTTGTGAGGTACATCCCAAATGGGGCATTGTACTCTATGATGAGTCTAATGAGTGACGAGTAGAGGGGCACTATAACTTTTAGTTATGTACTCACCATAACTTTAGATGTTTGGGATCCATCTCGCCTACATTCTGTACTGATGGGTTCGGAGCCGATCCCTCGGCTCCGACTCGGCACGCTTATGCTATAGAGCGAGGCCTCTAATTGGCTGAGCTATCTTTATCCCAGGATGCACCACCACTAATCCCCCAGATCTTGTTTGTCCGCATTCATGCACACATGCACAACTTGATTATATAACATTGTTAGATGTTTCAAGATGAAACAATAGGATTCGGACTTTCTGATATCCTCTGATCTCCAAGGAAGGGGGAAGGAGGGTGGGTTATTAGGAATGTAGGCGAGATGGATCCCAAACATCTAAAGTTATGGTGAGTACATAACTAAAAGATGTTATGTGATCCTATCTCGCCTACATTCTGTACTGATGGGACAGCGTCCCTAGCACCTAAATCCCGGGTGGCTCATTGGAAAACACTCCTGAGCACTGTGGAACCAAATGAAGCTCGTCCTCTAGATGCCACATCCAATTTGTAATGGGAAATAAAAGTGTGCGGGGAAGACCATGTAGCCGCAGCACAAATGTCACTAATGGCAAGCTTAGAATGAAATGCTATCGAAATAGCCATGGACCTTGTAGAATGAGCTTTGACAGAGGTGGTAAGCTCTTTGTTAGAATAAAAATAAGCTTGAGTAATACAGTCCCTGATCCATTTGGCAATAGTGACCTTTGTGACAGCTTTGCCTAATTTATTGTCTGCAAAGGATACAAACAACTGATCTAATTTCCTTGTTTGTTTGGTCCTGTCTAAATAAAAACGTAATTGTCTGTGGACATCTAGTGTGTGGAATATGAATTCCGCTTTGTTAGAGTATTTTGGGAAAAAAACTGGAAGCTCTAACGATTGTTGTAAGCAGAAACTAGAACAAACTTTAGGAACAAAGGAGGGATTTGGCCTGAGGGATACTCTGTCTTTGTGAAAAACCAAGTACGGGGGTTTTACTGACAAAGCCTGAATCTCTGAAACTCTTCTGGCAGAAGTAATAGCCACCAGAAATGCTGTTTTCCATGATAGAAACTTCAGATCACATGTAGCTGCCGGTTCAAAGGGAAAAGAAGTCATGGCTCGTAACACTATATCGAGATCCCATGGAGGTGCAGGATGAGAAATCGTCGGTCTTAATAGAGCAGCCCCTTTCAAGAAGGTCTTACACAATCTGTTGCTCATTAAAGGAGGGTCTATAGATTCGTGAAAATTAGAAATTGCTGCCAATTGTACTTTGATGGTAGAAACTGAAGAGCCCTGATTGAAAAGAGAAGTCAAAAATTTTAGTACTTCTGCCACGGGAACAGAAATGGGGTCCAGACCTCGGAGTTGGGCCCAAATAGCAAATCTTTTCCATTTGCCAGAGTACAGTTTCTTTGTAGCAGACTTATGGGCCGAAGATAATATGTGTACAACATCTGGATCCAATGTATGACTCCTGACTATCGTCGGAAGAGGAGGAGCCAAGAAGTCAATTTTAAGGTGTGTAGGGAGTGGTGGAATAGTCCCGACTGATGAACGAGTAGGTCTGGAACCTGATCCAGGAACCATGGGCCTTCCAGAGCATGTTTCCAAAGATAGGGGAACCACACTTGACGAGGCCAGTAGGGAGCAATTAAGATCATTTTGCTCCCCAAGAGAGATGCCTTTTGAATCACCTTGGGAAGGAGAGGAACTGGAGGGAAGGCATAAAGCAAGCCGGTGGGCCAAGGATGGACTAGTGCGTCCATGGGGCTCTTCCCGGGAGCCGGGGTTAGGGAGAAGAATTCCTTGCACTTTGCATTCAGAGGAGTCGTGAAGAGTTCGCAACGCGGAACTCCCCATTCGCTGAAAATCTGACTTGCAACTGTCATATTCAGTGACCATTCGTGAGGAGAGAGGATGGTTCTGCTTAATCTGTCGGCTATCACATTGGACTTGCCCGGTATGTGAGTAGCCACTAGGAAGCGTTTGGTCGAGACTGCCCATTCCCAAACTCTCATAGCTTCTCTGCAAAGAGGATAGGACCTGGTCCCTCCCTGTTTGTTCAGGTACCAGACGACTGACACGTTGTCTGAGTGAACGGCAATTACGCCCTGAGGGAGGTAATCGTGAAGGGCTTGGAGAGACAGAAGCACTGCTCTCATTTTTAGAATGTTGATATGAAGTAGGGTCTCTTCTGGGCGCCATTTGCCTTGGACTGACCTGCCCAGGGAATGCCCCCTCCACTCCATCTGGGAGGCGTCCGTGGTCAAAGTGGCCGCAGGAGGAGGTGGAACAAAGGGTCGTCCCTGATCCAAATTGGAGGGCACTAGCCACCAGCGAAGGTCCCGTTTGCATGTTTCCGTGATCCATATGAGGTGACAGAGGGAGTTCCTGAAAGGACCACTGAGTTGAAAGAAGCCACTGGAGAATTCTCATGTGCAATCTTGCCAAGGGGACTAGAAGAACTGTAGCGGACATAGATCCCAATAGCTGCAGGATCATTCTGGCTGGGGCTTTGGACCTGGGAAGTAAGGCTCGAACTTGAGTCTGTATGGTTTGAATTCTGTCTGTAGGTAGATAGACCCGCATTTGGTTTGAGTCTATCTCTACCCCTATGAATCTTATTCGTTGAGATGGCAGCAACACAGACTTTGGCCAATTGAAGGTGATTCCAAGGGAATTGCCCAGTGATATAGTGGCTTGTAGGCTCCGCAGAAGTAGATGCTTGGAGGTGGCAGTTAGGAGCCAGTCATCTAGATACGGAAACACCTGGAATCCTAGACTTCTCGGGTGAGCAGTCACGACTGCCAGACACTTGGTGAACACCCTGGGGGCTGTGGTGAGACCAAAGGGCAGCGTACGGAACTGAAAATGACTGCCTCCTAGGCTGAAGCACAGATGTCTCCTGGACGCCTGATGTACCATGATATGATAAGCGTCCTTGAGATCTATGGAGCACATCCAAACACCTTTCTCCAGCAATGGGAGAATGGTTTGTAGGGTGACCATTCGGAACTTGGACTTTCTGACTGAATGGTTTAGGATGCTGAGGTCCAAAATGGACCTCAAGTCCCCGGTCTTTTTTGGCACCAAAAAGAATCTTGAGTAAGTCCCTAATCCGATCTGGTCTGCGGGGACAGGTTGGATGACTCCTTTTTGCAGCAGCTTTGAAACTTCTGAGGCTGCGGTATCCCGTTGACTGGGTGGCGGGTCCGGGATTTTTTTGGACTGAGGGGGGGGTGAGAGAATGGGATGGAGTAACCTCCTGCGATAATCCGAAGCACCCATCGGTCCTGAGTGATACCTTCCCAGGCCTCTAGGTGCTTCGAGAAACGACCCCCGACTGGCTCCGGAGCAGCACAGCCGGGCAATCCCTCAGGGACTATGAAAGGCTGAAGAGCCACGAAAGGATTCGCGATCTCCATTGTTGCGAGGGCCTCTGCCGCCTCTGGGACGGCATCTTCCGGATGAATTTCCCCCTCCTCTGCCTCTGGAAGGGGAGCCCTCCTGCTGAGAGGGGTAAGGCTTCTGAGATCTACGGAACCACATTTTCCCTCCTCTTTTAGCCTTGGGATACGGCCGAAAAGAAGTGGAAAATCGTGCCCCTACGGCAGTCAGTCTTACCCTCCTGTTCACAGCGGGTTAGTGTGTCCTTTACCTTGGGTCCAAACAGGGAGGACCCATCAAAGGGGGTGTCGGCAAATGAAGACTTAAAGGCCTCCGCGAAATGACACAGACGGAGCCAGGCTTGTCTCCGTAGAGCAATGCCTGTACCCGCCGCTCTACTCGCCCCTTCGGCCGCATAAGAAATGAGCCTCATGGATGAGTTCGAAATGGACGACATTGTAGCCAGCTGAGAGCCAACCGTCTGGGCCAGCTCCTCAGGCAGGTTACCCAAGAGGGTATCGGATAGCTCCTTAATCAGATCCCTCTGAAATCTGGTAAAGTGCGTAAGATAGTTCAAGGACCTCAGTGTAAAGGCCGCTGAACTGAGGGTGCGCTTTCCGTACCGATCCATGCTCCTAGACTCCTTATTAGGAGGATGGATGGACGTAGAAGCCTCTGCTACATCTTGCTGGGTAGCAGATGCCACCACCAAAGCATCTACAGCCACACCTTTAGTTAGGAACTCTTTGTCAGGGGGCGCCGAGAGAAATTTGTTCGGACGAGCAGGCACCGGTTCCACAGAATCTGGGTGTTCCCACGCCCTTCGACAGATCAAATCCAAGAGCTCGTCGAAGGGCGGAGACACCCAGGAGGCGGAGGGCTGAGCCCCGAAGGCCTTCAGGAACACCGACTCAACAGCAGAGGGAGGTTTGGACTGCCAGCCGCCTCGTTGTTTTAGGGCTTCCAGGATGTCTGCAAAGGAGACATCATCCGAGGACGACTTAGGGGACCCCTCTGCATCATCGAGATCAGTGTCGGATGTCAGAGACTCATCAGGGGAGTCAACGTGCTTCCTCTTGCACGATCTTTTCCTGGGGGGTTCTTCCGAAGAGGCCTCAGAAGGACCTCCAGGAGGGGGAGAAACCCCAGCGGGGGTAACCTGAGGCCCGGGGGCTCCGCTGTCTAAGGACAGGGGGACTGCCAATGACCCAGTTTCTGTATGCAGGGAAGGAGCTGGGGAAACCGTGGAGGTAGCCAAGGAAGATTTGGCTAATGCACTCCTCATAGCCCTGAAGGCGGGACCACCAGAATCCTGGGAGGGTCCCACCTCCGTGGCCACGACAGTGGACGGCACTCCCGCCGCCGATGCACCAAGAGGGAGACTTGGGACCGAAAGCATCAATCCCGAAGCCTCCCCCCCAGGGCCGAAGGAAGAAGTCCGTATACTGAACTCCGACCCAAGAGCCGGAGTTGGAGCAAGGGTCAGGCCCGACCCTAACACCTCCACAGGTTCCACCAGCACCAACGGTGCCGAAGCTGTTGGAGGAGGAATCACAGTAGGGGAGTGGACCATCGGCTCCGAAGCCAAATGGGCTGGAGTCGAAACTAGCTTTTGGAACACCGGAGACTGGAAGAGTCGAAGGAGCACCCTGTCGATGTCCGAATCAGACATCTTGGATGATCTAGAGGATACCGATCGGGCCCGAACCGATTTCTCCATCGGCTCCGAAGGGCTCGGGGACCGGCTCCGAATAGACTCCACAACTATCGGCTCCGAGGAAGGTTTCAAGGAAATTTCCCTCGGTGCCGATAAGGACTTCGCCCGAGGGAAGAGTCTGAGCCGGTAACCCTTATCGGCTCCAATATCAGTGGAGCCGATGAGGGTGACCCGCCTCTCGATGCCCCAGACCTCGGCTCCGAAACCAGAGGGGTTGAGGCTGGAGGCATCGAGGCAGACCGTTCCGACCTCGGCTCCGAAGTCCGTGGAGCCGATGGAGAAGTTTGCTTAGATTTTTTAGCGATCAGTTCCGACTGACTGGTCGGAGCCGATGCTTTCTTCTTTTTAGAAGGAGACGGAGAGGAAGATAAAGCCTCCTCGAAGGAAGGCTTGATTAATCCCTTGAGGATTAATTTGTTCTTCCTCTCCTGGAGGACTCTAGAAGAGAACGCGTGGCACACACACTACACGACTCTTGTAGGTGCTTAGCACCTAAGCAATAGACGCACGAGGAGTGGTCGTCCGTTATGGACATTTTAAAACCACACCTCGTGCATTTCTTAAACCCGGAGGGTTTGTGTTCTTAAGACATAGTCAAGTCAAAACACAGTTGTCTACAACTAGAAGAAGGGTTTGTCACAGGAAAAAATATCCCTACTTTAGTGTTAATATTTTAAACTAAAACTTTTTTTTTTTTTTTTTGTATTTAAATCAAGTAAATTTCTGACAGGAAAAGCCTAAATAAATAGTACTTAGCCCAGCCAAGTTGAGACCACGTCTAAGCTTTGTAAGCGGCAAACGAGATCTGGGGGATTAGTGGTGGTGCATCCTGGGATAAAGATAGCTCAGCCAATTAGAGGCCTCGCTCTATAGCATAAGCGTGCCGAGTCGGAGCCGAGGGATCGGCTCCGAACCCATCAGTACAGAATGTAGGCGAGATAGGATCACATAACATCCTCTATTTCTAGATGTGAACCCTTTAGTAATGAGATGGGCCACATAGAAGGATTTCCTAACTACTTTGGCAATATAATTGTCAAAGGCGAGATTACTATCTACCTGGGTCCCCAGATCTCTTATTACCTTCTTCTGTATTAAGGGGGCTGCCACCTATGTGGTAATTCGTTGTTTTGTTTTTCCCAAATGTGATGACTATGCATTTTTTGGCATTTATCTTGAGGCCATGACCAGGTGTCCATCTCACTAAGGCCCTTTTGGAGGATGTCCGTGTCAGCCGGAGAGTCAATTATGGCTCCCAGTTTGCAGTCATCGGCGATCTTGGTTAGCCATAGTCCTCCTGTGTTTGCCTGTACTTCTGAGAAGTATATGCTGAACAGTAGGGGTCCCAAGACTGAGCCTTGTGGGACACCACTTGTGACTGGTTTAGAGTCGGACCTGGAGCCTGCTATTCTTACCGTGCGAGTTCTGTCTGTAAGCCAGTTGGCAACCCATCTCGTGACACAGGGGTTTATGTTCAGGCTGGTGAGTTTTTCTGTAATACCCGAGTGGGGAATGGTGTCAAAAGCCTTGGCAAGGTCAAGGTAGGCTGTGTGAACCACCTTTCCCTCGTCTATGGCCTTGGTGACTGTCTTGAATAAGTCAACCTGGTTTAGTAGGCATGATCTGCCCTTAAAGCCTAACTGGGTCAGGTCAAGTTTTTGGAGGTTCCCAATATCTTTGTTAATGAGTTCCACGATGATGCGCTCCATAGCCTTGCAAACCAGGCTAGTCAGACTTATGGGGCAATAGTTACCAGGGTCAGCTGTGGCCCCTCCTTTGTGGAGAGGAATAACCGTTGCTCTGCGCCATTCTATGGGCGCGTAGCCTGTGGAAAGGCTGAGGTTGAACAGCGTGTTTAGGTGGGGGTTAGTTTGTTCTGTAGTTCGTGCAAGACGCAGCCTGGGACACCATCTGGTCCCATTGACGCTGTTTTCACCTGTGCATCTGTGATTTTTGGGACACTACACTTTTCTGGTATTATTGTGGGCCCTTTTGGAGGTGAGAGGGGGCTGAAGTTTGCACTGAATCTATCTGCCAGGATGTTGGCAATATCAGTAGGTTCAGTATATTTTGTGCTCTTTTGCACTAGTTCAGTGCATATCTGTGAGTTGCCACTTAGATTCTTAACATAGCTAAATAAGGCTTTGTGGTTATCTTTTGAATCCTTGGCTATTTTTCTTTCAAAATTAGCCTTGCATGATTTCATGAGGAACCTTAGTTTCTTACGAATACTGATGAGGGATGTCTTTCCTTCTTGGGATTTGCTTTTTTATGAACTAGTTTCCTGCTTCTATTGTATAGCCTGTTTATTGGCAGGGGTCCACCAAACTGGTTTCCTTCTCTTAGAGGAATGAGACTTGGTTTTGCTAGGGATGGCATGATCCATGCATCCTTGTAAGTGCTCATAGAGTGCATTTGTAAAGGTTTCTGCATCTTGGGCATCATTATACTTTAGTATGGGGGCTGTGAACCTTACCACCTCTGTCTTGAGTAAGGTGAAGTTGGCTTTAGAAAAGTTTTTTAATGTGGTTTCCTTAGTTGGGGGTGGTGGGTGAGGTGTGGACATCCAGAGTGATTAGTTTATGGTCTGATCTAACCAGTGACGAGTTGACCTCCGGTGTGGAACACCTATCGCCCATGTTGGTGATGACCAGGTCCAATATGTTTTCACCTCTGATAGGGGAGTTTCAGCTGATCCAGGGGATTTAAATTCCAGGAAGCGCTGGGCCTGGGAGTTTGTACTCGAGTAGTTTTCCCAGTGAATGGTACGCTAATTAAAATCGCTCAATATCAGGTTGTTCGGTAGGACCTTCATGTTTTCCATTGTCTCCAGAAAGGTGGAATGGTGGTCCTGGGTCATGGAGGGTGATCTGTAGCAGGCCACAATTTGCATTGCAGATTTGCTAGATGTTAGTTGCACATGGATGATCTCAGATGTATCATGCTGCGCCACTAACCTGGAGGTGTGGGTATCCATGATGAATATGGATACACCCCCTTCCTTGTGTTTCGGTCCATGTTCTGTGGCTGAAACGTGTGGTATGAGTTGTAGCCCGGTAGTGCTGGGGTGCTCTCTGAAGCCCTGATCCAGGTTTCAGTTACTGCACAGATATCAACATTCTCCATACTGAGGAGTGCTTCGAGCGTGTGCATTTTGAGATTTAAACTCCTGGCGTTGAGTAGCATAACCCTATTTACGGAGGTGGGTTTGACTTTTGAGCCTTGTCTAAAAAAAAGCACTATGGGGGCAGCAAGAGTCTTGGCCAGTATTCGAAAGCCTAGGGGTGACAGGTGCAAGCAGTCTCTTGCGAAGCAACGCGGCTTATCGAGCATGTCGTCCCAGGCTGACAGACACTGGATCCCCTTTGAAAGACACCAGAATCTTAGCCAATTGTTGAAATTTATCATTTTTTTTTATACTGAGGTATCATTCTTGGTGAGGGCAGGATGCTACTCAGGGTCAGGGTCATACTAGCCTGGGCTACATGATCAGAGAGCTCTTCCATGTCTCTCCATGTAGTCCAGGGAGGTACATCTCAGGTCATTCACACCAACATGAACAATGACAGTCATATTTGTACTTGTTCTGGAGTGACCTGAGTGCTTGCGTTATGTGGCGGATTTTGGCTCCCGACAGGCAGCTAACAGTAGCCTTCTGCTTGTCCAGCCTAGTGAGTGGGACATCAGTGTGCATGACTACAGAGTCACCTATTACTAGTGTGTTAGGTATGTTATTTCGCCTTAAGGGCTGTGATTGTGCAACACACTGATTTTGTGTTTTATGTGTTGTCTGGTTTGCGATGGGAGGTGCAGGTTGTTTGGGTGTCTGCTTTGGAGGTGTCTGATGCTTTTGCAGGTTTTTATTTAGAGCCTCTGAGTATGATTTTGTGTATTTATGTGTATTTTTTGCCAGTGCTGTTTTAGTAGGTCTGTGTGCAGCTGGAGGTGTGGTGCAAGTGTTAACCTTCTCCTCTTGAGTCTGTTCCAGTCTTGGGTAGAGACAGCTTAGCTTCCACTTTGGCTGTATAATTGCATATCTTGCATATTTTAGTGTTTTGTGGTAGGAGGAGAGGGTTGTCTGTGTACATGAGGCAGTTGTAACATTGCCTCAGGATACCCAGATTCACCAGCTGGACTGGAGAGTACACCTGAAATTGCCCTTTGGTCATGCCTGAATAGTAGGGTGAGCTGCTTAGTCGCTTGGTTGGTGAGGGGTGAATAAAGAGCCTTGCTCTGCTGGGCAATCAGTGTCAGGATATATTAGAAAAAAAACACAGAAACAAAAAAAATATTGTCCACAAAAAACAGCAACCAGGCGGCAAGATGTGAGGTGAAAGGAAGAATCCTTTAATCCAACATAATACACGTTCTGGTACCTCGGCAATTCGCCTTCCAAGAAGTCTTCTGTATCTGGATACAGCAACTCTGTATCTGGACTAGGCTAGTTACAGGAAAGGTGGGGAACAAATACAAATGCAGGCTTTTAAGCCAGCAAGTTGAAAGAGATAGAAAACTGTACAAATGGCCAAATAAACTACAATTTCTGGGCCAAAACTCACTCTTCCCATGGAGGATAGGCTACCTAGTGCTTACCACTCCCACTGATAAGCTAGAAAGCTTCCCTCCAACACGGAAAGGCTTGGGGGGCTCAGAAGCTTACTAACATTCCTAGATACAGCAACTTTGTAACCGGACTAAGCTCTTTATAGGAAAGGCAGGAAACAGGCGCAAGTATGGCTTTTAAACCAGAAAGTTGAAAGAGATGGGGAAAAAAAACTGCTCAAACAGCCAATAGCTACAATTTCTGAGCCAGGGACCACTCCTCTTGTGGTAGATAGGCTAACTGATGTGATGGGCCCAGGAGGAGTATCCAAATACAAATCTACAAGAGGGGCAGGCAATTTCAAAGACACCAACATTAACACCAAAACAAGAAAGTACAGTTGTGTACACTTACCATAAATGTAGATGTTCGAGTGTATTCACTGTTGCAGTCATTACATTTGGGTTATCTGCTTGCAGGTAGCCCTCAGTCGGCCTGATTAACAAAGTTTTGGGTCCTGTGTTGGTTGGTCCCTTCTTTCATGACGTCAGGTTGTCAGGGGTATAAAACATGCAGCCAAAGCCATTACATCAGTTTTTCTTGCCCCAGATGTCAGGTGCCCCCCTAATGGGAAGCAATTAAATATAAAAGCACAAAGATATACCTCCAACAAAAAAGCAAATACACCAAAAAGGCTTTTAAGCATAGTAAAGGAAATATAGGTATAGCCAAAAGAAGTTAGGGGGCTGGAGGGAGGGTAACCAGGACTGCAACAGTGAATACACTCGAACATCTACATTTATGTTAAGTGTACGCAACTGTACTATGTTCTTCATGTTTCACTGTTGCAGTCATTACATTTAGGTAGATTCCCAAAGCTATGGTTGGGAGGAGGAATTTAGATAGCATTAGGGCCAGCTATAAGGCCCTGCAAGACTGCAGTGGCAAAGCCAGCTCTGGATTTAGAGAAAATTGTCAAATGATAATGCTTGGTGAAAGTATGCACAGAACTCCAGGTAGCAGCTTCTAGGATGTCCCTGGTAGGGATGCCTCTGAGAAAGGCTGTAGAGGTAGATGCAGCCCTGGTGGAGTGAGGTCTGATCCCCTGGTGGATAGGTTTTCCATGGTGCTTATAGCAGAAATGAATGCAATGGCTTATCCATGGTTTGCTTTGAAATAGCTTTCCCCTCTGCTCCTGCAGCAAATGCCACCAGCAGCAGTTCAGATTTCCTTTGAGGCTTAGTCCTGTCCAAGTAGAATCGAAGCTGTCTGTGCACATCTAAGGAATGCAGTATCCATTCCCCTTTATTCTGTGGATTGGGAAAGAAGGTTGGCAAATGAATGGACTGATTAAGAGCCACACTGGATACCACCTTGGACATGAAGGATGGATTGGTTCTGAGGGACACCCTGTCCGCATGAAAGATGATGAAAGGCTCCACTGCCATAAGGGCCTGTAATTCAGATACCCTTCTAGCTGAAGTGATTGCTAAAAGGAAAGCTGTTTTCCAAGAAATAAATTTTAAGTCTGCAGTAGTAGCTGCTCGAAAGGAGGTAGAGTGAGTTTCTCCAAGACAAAGTTAAGGTCCCAGGCTGGGGTTGGAGCTCTCCCTGGGTGGTCTCAAATTTTTGGCCCCTCTAAGGAACTGCTTGAGAAGTGGATGAGAGAAGAGGGGCGGTTCTGTGTTATAATGAGCTGAAATGGCTGAGGTGTGGATTTTAATGGAGGAAAAAGACAGGCCCTTGTGAAACATCTCAGTTAAGTATTGTAAAATCTGAGGTAAATTGGGCGCGGCTGTGCTTTTCCATTTTTCAGCATAAGATTTTCTTAGTACTAGGCCTCCTTGCCTCTAAAATGATATCCATCACAGGTTTGCTGAGGGATGGTAAAGGAGAGATTAAGTAATTAGCCAGGCTGCAAGGTTCAGTGTTAGAAGCTGAGGGTGCAGAATCTGGTTGTCCTGCTGAGACGCAGGGAAGGAGTCTGAGGCAGGTGCCATGGAGATAACCGTGACACACTGCGCAAGAGGGGTACCAGTGTTGGCATGGCCAGTCTGGAGCAATCAAAATCATCCTTGGTTTGTCCTGTTTGATTTTTAGTACTTTGGAGAGCAGAGGCAGAGGGGGGAAGGCATAGACTGATAGGTTTTCCCAGCTGAAGGACAGAGCATCCACTTTCCAGGCTTGTTTGTGAGGAGTCCTTGAGCAAAATTTGTCCAATTGGTAGTTCTGGGGAGAGACAAACAGGTCTATATATGGGCTCCCCCATTTGCTTGTCAACATGTTGAAAATCCTTGGTTCTCAGTCTGCCAGTGTATTTAATTTTCCTGGCAAGAATTGAGCTTGTAGGTGCACTTGGTAGCTCAAGGCTGTGTTCCACAATGCCATGGCTAGTCTGCAGAGTGGGTAAGAATGTGTACCCCCCCTGCATGTTTATGTGCCACATAACAGTGGTGTTGTCCGTCTTGATCATAAGTTGTCCTGGAAGAATGTGGTCCTTGAAGGCTGTCAGAGCATTCTGTACAGCTAACATTTCTTTTTGATTGATATGCAGGTGCATTTGACTTGGGTTCCATTTGCCCTGAATGCACTTCCCTGCCAAGTGAGCTCACCATGCATAGTCTGATGCATCTGTTGTTAGGGTTTGGGTGTCAGGGGGTGGTGTGAAAGGTAGTCCCTTGTTTTGGTGGCAGGCCTCTACTCACCAAAGGAACTCTAGGCGTAGGCAAGGTACGATAGGAATCGTTTCCAGGTCTTGAGAATGTTGACACCATAGGCTTTTTAGATACCACTGTAGTTTCCTCATATGCAGTCTTGCATATGGAATTAGAAGAATGCAGTAGGTTATATATATGTATACACACACACACTTTTTTTCTTTATACCCATAGGAATTCTGGGTCCATCAAGACAGGTATAATTTTTCTGGTGGAAAACATTTTTAAACTAGACTATAGCACATTGGGGTATGCAACTTTAAATATGCTAATACTTAGCTATGGAAAGCTGGATATCATGAAGTACACTTCTACCTACAAGACAGAGTAATGACATTTTGGATGCGACTAACACATCCACAGTGCCTGAACTCATTAATGAACATCCTGAAGACTATCCAAAGACATGCAACACTTCCAAAGAAAATAAAACATGCTCTTACTCTAACTTTAAGAAAAAGGTGTTGGTTCACCTATTTCTGGCCATAAGGAACCACACAGTAAAACAAAGAAAGACAGTAATTTGGATAGCAGGCAAAAAAGTTTAACTTTTGGATGAACCTATTTTCTTTTATCACGAGAAAGATCTTTCATTCCAGTTTCTACTTACAGAAGAATGACATTTCTCTAACACAGCTGGCATAGCATTTTGACTCTCAAAAGTAAATGTTCTGAAGTAAATTCATCTTAACTGTCTGCTTCTACATTGCCACAGCTAGTCTGGAAAGGGGAAAGGAATGGTCATGCCTCTCTGCTTGATGGCAGTCTCATAAAATTGTCTTTACAGCACAAATGATCTAGTACAGTACGACTCCTTTGGCATAAAAATAACCTGTAAAAAAAAGTTAACATTGAACCCAAAATATTTCAAGACCCAATTCCATAAGAAAAAGAGATCTAGAGAAGCCACCCCTTTTCACACACAACTGATTCAGATAATGTTTTGTTTCTTACCATATTAGATACTCAATTTTCAGCAAAATGCAGCAAAGAATCTTTTTTGATGATTTCCTTATACCTCGTGCATCTCAGTCTCCTCTGAATGGCATATATCACTGCTTCTCTGGTCTTACTTCCACCTTCATTGCATCTTTTTACTCAATCTCAAACCACCGATGAAGTCTGTAATGTTGGTTTGTAAATGAGAAATTGTTAAACAAATCTCAATTACTTAACGGTTATAAAATTTATTCAGAGCAGTCGCATCTTTTTATCACTTTTGACAGACAATCATACATTTATATAAATGAAAACAAAACATATTAATATAACCTTAGCTGCACGCATTATGCGGTGGTGGTGCTGCGGTAGCGTTGTCGCCTCACAGTAAGACGCTGTCTGGTTCGATTCTCAGATAGAGCGTCTTCTGCGTGGAGACATGCGTGAATGGGCGTGCCTTCATTGAAGGTTGTGCTTCAGGGCTGGCAACTCGGCACGTAAAAATCCACTGCCAATCATTAGCGGACCGGAGTTCCGCTGTGGCGACCCCTAACCGGGAAAAACCAAAAGACACAAACGCATCACAAACCATATTGACAATTTTAGCTGCAAACACTATACACAACTTATAATCTACTCACTCATTGTCAAACACTACATAGCTCATTCAAATCCTACCTTCTTTTAAACCTCATTCCTCCCCTGTATGTATTGTTCCCACAATTCCCATTTTCCTATGTAATTTGCTCCTACCCCTTTCTAACGACCCAAATTCCAGTTGCTTTATCTCTGTTACGATACTCCCTACTTCCAGCACAGTTGGTTTAGACTTTGATTTCCATTTTCTAGTAATTGCTTTTTAGCGGTCACCATAATTAGACTCAGCAAGACCTTATTATGTCTAGGCAATTCCATTCTGTATCATAACTCAGAAAAATCATTTCCCTAGATATACCAATTTACTCACCCATTATCTCTGATAGAGCAAGTCTAAAGGGAATCTTAAGTCTGCCAACTCATTACACTCCCAGAAAACATGTTCCCAATTACCTCTTTCTTCCCCAGCACACCTCCAACATTTGCTATCCACCCGAGGAAAAATTCTCTGGAGTCTACTTTGGGTATAAAAATACCTATCTAAACATTTTCAGGCAAAATTCCTAAATCATCTAGATTTTGTTGCATATTTGGGAGTATTACATATATTCTCCATTGTTTCTTTGTGAATTGCTTATTCAAGCTCTCTTCCCAATCCGTTCTAACCTCCTCTGATTGTTTCTTATAGTTATCATGCAATATTTTATATGCTCTACTAATTATTCCTTTTTTAATAGCAGCTTCGCTTCTAGACAGTACTAAATACTCTAACAGTACTGGTCTTTCCATTTAGGACCCCCCATTTCTTTCTCTTTGCCTATACTCTGATATCAATCCTTGATAGGGAAGACAATTTCTAACCTGCAGTCCAAATAAATTCTTGGTGTCTTCTCATTCTATTACCTTTCTCTCTCCAGCTATTTTTGCTCCCAATACCTTGGCTCCTCTACCAATTTTCTCCAAAAATTCCAGCCCCCTCTTGCCTATTGTCTGAATCCCTAATACCAGTCATCCCTATCAGCAGAATCTCTTTTCTCCATTCCCATGTTGGCTTAGTTCTTGGAATACTTTGATACTTTATGAATTATTAATTATTACTGATTATTGTTATTCTCAGGATCTATATCCAAAATCCCAGTCTCTCCTTGTTTCTTGACCTCCCCCATTTCATCAGCCCTTTCCATTTTGATTTATAGGTTTCTGCTTGTGCTATGTATAGGAGCCTTAACTGTGTTGCTCTGAAATGCTCCTTCAAATCGGGTAATCCCAATCCACCTTGTTCTGTTGGTAGAATCATCTTACCTCACTTGATCCTTGCAGTCTTCCCCTCCCAGATAAAATCCTTCAGCTACTTATAAATTGCCATCCACAATTTCTCTGGTTGATAAAAACATGCCTGACCTGTGTATAAGATTAATGGGGATAAAACATTTTAACTGCTTCTGTATTACTATCCATATCACAGAGCTTCCAGTTTCTCAGTTTTTGTATTTGTTGTTAAATTTTTCCCAACATATCCTTATCTGGCACACAGGAACCATTTTAATCCATACTCTTAAATACTTTATTTTATCACGTTCCCATAAATATGGATACTATTGAACCAGTTTGTGTGTGAGTACATAATTTACCGCTATTGCCTTCATCTTAGTGTCATTAATTTTGTACCCAAAAAGATTTGGATCTATCTCAAAATGCTCCACAACACTGAAATGTCCTTTTCGGGTTTTATCAGGAATAAAATATTATCTGCAAATAGAGATGGCTTTTCCTGACTACCATACCAATTATATCCTTGAATTTATGAGTCCCTTATTTTCTTTGCCAATTGTACTAAATATAATGCAAATAAAGGTGAAAGAGGACATCCCTGCCTGGTTCCTTTGCTCAAGCAGAAATTATCAGAGAGGACCCAACCTGCTAATTTTTGCCTCTGATCCCTCAGATATCCTCCTAATCAATCGTATAATTTTATCAGGTAATGCAAATGCTTCCATTGCCCTGCTCATAAGTTCCCAGCTTACTCATCAAATTCTTTCTCTGCATCAAGACCCACCAGCAACAATGGTATTTTCTTACATTCTGCTTCCCTCTGGATCATCACTATTTTGTTAATGTTGTCAAATGTTTGCCTCCCGTCCATAAAACCACATTGACCCATATCTAGCGATTTGGGTATCACTTTTGCCATTATAGACAAACACTTTATAATCATGGCTTAGTATTGAAACAGGCCTGTATGAAGCTGGATCTGATGGACCTTTATCCTCTTTAGTATTACCATTATCACTGCTTTCTTCCAGGATGCTGGTAATTCTCCCCCTTTTAAAATACTGTTAAACAAAAACTTTCAGATCTTTAACAGCATCTCTCTCCTAGCGTCTAAATTTCCACAGGAATACCATCTATTCCTGGGGACTTTTCTGTAGATTGTTTATACGTAGCCATTTCATCTCATCTCTTCCCATCCTAATTGTTAGTAATTGAGTCTCATCTACCTCAACCTTGGCACATTTAATTCTTCCATAAACATTTCCATTTGTACCTTTTCTTGATTTCCATATTTCTCTACTTTATACATTCATAGAATTTCCAAATTATTTCTAACACCTCTACAGGATCTCTTATCTTCCTTGTTATACACTCCCTAAGCTTGGCGACAGCCCTTTCTACTTTGTTACCGGAGTCGCCATGCTAAAAGTTTTTTGTCTCTAGAGTTATTAACAGTAATCTTTCTAAACTCAAGCATATTATTGAGGTAATCCCTTATTTTCTGTTTGGCATTCTGCAGTTACTTCTCAACTTGTACCGTGAGATTCCCCCTATTCTGCAATACTTTAACACGTCAGTCCCTCTAAATAATTCCTGTTACTAAACCACATCCCCTTTCATTTTTCCATGCTATTTTAAAACTCCACTTTATTTTTATCGCACTAAGTAGCTATACTTTTCAGAAGAAATTTCTATCTTCTTCTCTTCTTCTTTTGGCTTTTCCCAGTTAGGGGGTCGCCTCAGCGGATCACCTGTCCACTCATGATTGGCAGTGAAGTTTTATAGTGTCGAGTTGCCAGCCCGGCACCCAACCTTCCACAGAGTGGGAAAGCCCAGGTGTTTCATTTTTATTTCAATAACTTGTGTTTTTATTTTAGTTCTTATTGGTGCATGATGTGAAAAACTGCGGTGGTGGTGCTGCGGTAGCATTGTCGCCTCATAGCAAGATGTTGTCCCGTTCGATTCTCAGCTAGAGCGTCTTCTGTGTGGAGGCATACATGAATGGGGAGTGCCTTCTTTGAAGGTTGTGCGTCAAGGCTGGTAACCCGGTACTTAAAAATCCACTAATAATCATTAGCGGACCGGAGTTCAGCTGTGGCGACCCCTAACCGGGAAAAGCTGAAAGACACAAACACTGGTGCATGATATGAAATGGTTATTGGATGTGTATCAAGACTTAAATGCACATGTTCCAGTGAAATGTAAATTCTGTGTAGCCTAGCCCAGTTTTTGTATCTTGGGGAATATGTAAATTCACTCCAAACTCCTAATACTGAATTCACAACTTCCATGCTAAATATTTTCATAAAATTTCTACAAAAATCTACCCTCTATTATATTTTCCCTTATGGGCTCCTCAGACATTCCCTGTGCAAATCAAATTCCAGTCCCCACTTATAGTGTTTCTTGTTGAAAGCTGATCATTTCTGCCAGAATTTTCTTAAGTTCCATTACAGCAGTTTTAGGTGGAATATAAATACATGCCAGTGTAATCCTCTTCCCTTGCCAGTAGCCCCTTTGTACGATAAATCTGCCATGGTTATCTTTTCTGTCCTCTTCCATCACTACTAGAGTTCCTCTTGCAATTAATATAATTACTCTTTTCCTCTGTCCAAGTTATTCCGTTGAATAACCATTCTGAAAACCTTTCTTAATCAAATTCATATATTCAGTTCTTTCCAAGTGTCTCTCTTGTAGCATACTGATTTACAATCTACATTTTAATACAGTTCACTACTTTTTCTTTTTTTGTATTTATCTGTGAGACAACTGACATTACAGAAAGCAACATTGTGTTAAAAAGTTATTATTCACGCCTTTTATGTGTAACAGCTTTTTGTTACATGCATACACTGTTTGGCAGATTGATTGTTTATAGAGTTGCTTCTTGTCATATCTATTTCAGCCTATGTCCAATGTTACAAAACTTTTCATTTTATTGAAAGCCCTAAAGACATACCCCAATACCCTCTAAAACCTATTAACTTAATACTAACCCACAAAACTATGTACATCTTCAAATATTGAAGTTTTACCCTAATTGGAACAACTGTCTCAAACTGACAGCCACACTCAGATTTGACAACCTAAAAGAAGGGTTTATCCATATCAAGATGCACAGTACAGCCTGTGCTTCTACTAAGTGCTTTTTATCTCTTCTTTATAGCTCACCTAGATAGGAAAACCACGAATACTTTCAGAAAACACTACCTCTCAGCCATTTCTCTATCAGATCATTCATAGGTTCATGGATTAGTACTAAGCTAACTGCCCTTGTGAGCCATTTTAAGCTTAGCCAATTATCCCTTGTGAGACTCGAACCCTGCGCCTAGTGTTTGTAAGGCAAACACCTTAACCATTAGGCCACCCTCTCCAGGGACACATGAGGACCAGATACAGAGTTGCTACTAAGTATACATTTATTTGCTAGAAAAATTATTTATAATATTCAATGTTCTTTTTCATTTACTTGCTTTCCCTTAGAACTTGTTACTAAATCAAGCTATGGGCCTTAATCCAGTCATTCCCCTTCACAAGAATTTTTGTCTTTTGTTATGCTCTTTTGACTAAACTTTTCTTCCCTTTTTTTTTACACTGCAGAGCCTACATTTAATTTTAAAACCAAACAGGGGAAAGAGAAAAGGGAGAAAAAAACAAAACAAAAAAAAATTATATATATATATATATATATATATATATATATATATATATATATAATATATATATATACACATATAAAAACAGGAGCACATTTACATTAGTATCCCCATTGCACTTAAAAATAACCGAGAACTTTTGAAAAGAAAATCACACACTATAAAAATATTCCTATTAAGAAAAACATTGTTTTACTTAACTTTCTCCCTCCTCTTCCCCTTTCCTAAGCATTTTCCTGAACATTAATGACACGAAGGAAGGCATATGCTTAAGAGTCTCCTACAAGTTCAGCTATGTCTAAAACACTCCAATAGTTCCAGATTTTCTTGTTCTGTCATGTTTTACAAATTATTCCTTTGTAATCTCACATTTGTCAATTTCCAAGATACTGGTTTTATTCCTGTTCATATCTGTCTCCCAAATCATGTATCTGCTTCATTTCCATTCTAATTAATTCTTGTGCTTTTTTCCTTCTCAAGCATTTTCTGTTGAAACATTAGAAAAGGTTTCATTGGCACAGTCTCTCTGTGGTCTTTATTACCAGAAGAACAAGCAGCAGGGTCTCCTGTTTCATGGCTAGCTTTTTGTTGGATAAACTTTTGTATTTCCTCCATAGCATGTACTGCATCAAAAATATGATTTTATTCCTCCAAGAAAGAATATTTTGAAGATACCTGCATATAGCAGTCTGAATCTCACACCTGCTTCTCAACATTTCCTGAACAGTAGAGTAAATGTATTCCTCTTCTGCCTGGTGTACAGTAAGTAATCATTCTCCACAAACACACTGCTTTCTCCCACTTTTACTACTTTGCCCTTCTGCTACAGTTTTGTCACAATCAACTCATTCTGCTGGTAGAATTGCATCTTTACTATTCAAGGTCTAGGTTGCTTTCTCATAGCCAGGTTTGGAAGATGCACATGATGTGCCCTTTCCATTAACTTCTCCTGCTGTGGAATACCAGTCCAGTTGCTTACATGTGCTTTCATAAAATTAATATAGTCTGTTCCTTCCAGCTTCTCTGGTACAGCAGAAAATCTCAGGTTTTCCCTACATGCTTTGTCCTCTAATTTTATTATTTTTTGGAAAATCCCTTCTTGAGCAGTCACATATTCAGTCAGGCTTTTCTTCATTTCGACCTCTGATTTTTGAAGTTTTATTACCTCATCTGAATATCTGTTTAAAGCTTTTTCCATTGTTTACAACCTTTTATTTGAATTTACATACCCCATCAGTGTTTCATTTATTTTAATCAGGTCTGTGTGCAGTTGTCTTTTTTTTCCCCAACATCTTTATTAAATTATCACATATGACATAGGCAATCTTACATTTATATAAATGAAAAAACATTGACACCACTTTAGTTGCAAACATTATACATATACCATTGAAATAACTGTAGTTGCAAACATTATACATCACTTATATATCTAGTCACTGTCAGTTAAGCATCATATGGCTCATTCAAATCCTGCCTTTTAAACCTTGTTCCTTCTCTGCATATATTCTTCTCACAATTCCCATTTTTTCCCATGTAGTTTGCTCTTTCTAAAGATCCTAATTCCAGTTGGTTTATCTCTGTTATTTTATTCACTAATACTTTCACATTTCTCTGCTATATACAAACTTTCATAAAATTTCAAATATTTCCAATACTTCCACAGGATTTCCTCTTATCTTCTTTGTTACAGGCTCCCTGAGCTTGGTGACAACCCTTTCCACTTTCTATTGCCTGAGTCGTGCTAAAAGTTTTTGTGCTCCAGAATTATCATCAAAAAACAGTTGCTTAACAGCAACCTTCCTAAACTCATGCATATTATCGAGGTAATCCCTAATTTTCTGTTTAGCATTCTGTAGTTCTTTTCTTGTTCTGAGAGATTCTCTGTATTTTGCAATACTTTGATTATTTAGAGGGACTGACAAATGTCAATGTTATTTCTTAACCACATCTCCCTTTTATTTCCACCCTAGTTTTTAAACTCCACTTCAATTTTATCCCACTCCCTTGCAACATTTCCAGAAGAGATTTCTGTCTTCTCTTGCAGCTCCTGAATTAATTCCAAAACCCATTCCTTAAATTCCTCTCTAACTGATGCAAAGTGTCAGCATCTCATTTTTATTTCATTACCTTGCAGTTTTATTTTAGTTATTATTGATGCATGATCTGTAACAGTTATCGGGTGCATTTCAAGACCTTCAATTAAATGCACATGTTCCTGGGAGATATAGATTCTATCTAGCCTAGCCCAGTTTTTGTATCTTGCAGAATATGTAAATTTACTCTGAACGTCTAGTACTGAATGCACATTTTCCATGCCAAACATTTTCATAAAAATCTACCCTTCTTTGCTATATTTTCCTTTCTATGCCCCCAGACACATCTTCACTGTTGCAAACCAAATTCCAGTCTCTACCTACAAGTAATATTCCTTGCTGAAAGCTGATTATTTCTCCCAGAATTTTCTTAAGCTCTATTACAGCTGTTTTAGGCAGAATGTAAATGCATGCCAGTGTAATCCTCCTCCCTTGCCAGTAGCCCCTTAGTATTATACATTTTGAAAAAAATACAAAAGAAGCAGCCAAACTGGATTTAACTTTTCTTTACTAAATTCTGGTACCTCGGCTTTCGCCTTCACATGGAATAACATAATTTAACATAAACCAGTATTTATACACCCTAATAAATCATCTAATTAAACAATTAATCAATAATGAAATAAATAATGCATTTTCAACTTGATTCCAATACATACAAAATTCATTGTTGTACATTTTCACCCTACGTTTTGTTTGTCCTATATACCATCTTTTCTTTACACAACTACAACCAATAATATATATTACTCCAAAAGAATTGCAATCAAAGTGATCTAGTGCTTGATATAAAACCCCATTGATTTTTTGGCCATCCAAATTAATAATTTTCTCACAAACATTACATTTTCCGCATGCAAAAGAGCCTGCATTTGAAACTTTTTCTTTTTTACCCTTGCTTCTGACCAATTCTTTCAAATTTTTACATCTAGTATAAGAAAAAATGACATTTGGTATAATTTTTCTCAAATAGTTATCACTAGTAATAATTGGCCATGTATTTAATACAATTCTTTTCAGGATGGAAGAAAAAGGTGAAAATTTATTAACAAAATATTTTATCCATTTCACTGAATTTATTTCTCTTGTTGTATAATGGTTTACAAGATGGTCTGTTCTCAATCATCCTACTGTTATTCCTGTCATTACCCCTATGGTCATTTAGATTTAGTGTCCTTTCAACATTAGACCTATGCATACTAATATTGTCCCAAAACAAAACGTAGGGTGAAATTAAGAATTTTAGAACATATAGGAGACATTAGAAATAGCAGATTGGACAGTCCTGTTGCTAGTCATTTTCATCAGTTTCATAATGGGGAATGCACTGGATTTGAATTTAGTATTTTGGCAAAACCATTTGAACAAGGGGAAACTAATATGAATTTTCAAACAAGGTTATTGTATATGGAGTCTAAATTTATTAACTATAGAACTTTGTTTCCTAATGGAATGAATCTTGAGATTTAGTAAGCACTATATAGTTGTGAAAATATGCCATAGGCATTTTAGAATTAATATAAGGTTGTGAAAATGTACAACAATGAATTTTGTATGTATTGGAATCAAGTTGAAAATGCATTATTTATTTCATTATTGATTAATTGTTTAATTAGATGATTTATTAGGGTGTATAAATACTGGTTGATGTTAAATGATGTTATTCCATGTGAAGGCGAAGGCCGAGGTACCAGAATTTAGTAAAGAAAAGTTAAATCCAGTTTGGCTGCTTCTTCTTTTGTATTTTTTTCTTGTTGGAGCTTCCATTTGGGTTCTTTGAATCCAGAAGTGTGTTTTTGTTTATTATACATTTTGAATCATCTTTTTCCCCTCTTCTATCACTATTGGAGCTCTTCTTGCAATTAATATAAGTACTCTTCTTTTCCTTTGTCCCAGATATTCCACCGAATAACCATCCTGATGACCTTTATCAAATTCACACGTTCAGTTCTTTCCAGTTGCATCTCCTGTAGTATATCTGATTGCACTCTACATTTTTAATATAGTTCACTACTCTTTCTTTTTTATATTTATCTGTAAGACATTCAGATTGAAAGACATTACAGAAAGCATCACTTTCTTACATATTTATTAACACTTATGTATAACTGCTTTTTTTGTTAAATATTTAGTTCCAACTTTTATGTCACATGCATAAACTGTTTGGCAGATTGAGCTTTTACACAGTTGTTTCCCGTCATATCCATTTAAGCCTACGCCAAACCATACACAACTTTTTTTTTTGAAAGCTCTCAAACAGAACCCCCCCCACCAAAACCCTCCTAAAACCTATCAACTTAACGCACAAAACTATGCACATCTTCAAATATCGAAGTTTTTGCATTCTAAGAACAAAAGTTCTAAGTTGATACCCACACAGGCAGGCTAGAGTTAACCAAAAAGAAAGGTTAGTGATGCTAAGACGCATGGTCCAGCCTGTGCTATACATAAGTGCTATTTGATTTTGTCTATCTTTGTCTTCTAGTGACATGGAAACCAGACACAAAACTACTAAGGATACCTTGATTAACAGAAAAAAAGCCTTATAATATTCAATACAGTAAAAACTCAGCTAACCAGAACTCAAGCAACCGGCAAAAAATATCAAAGAAATACAGTACAATTTTCATGTTTAGCACTTTGTTTTCCCCCTGCAGAAACATACCTTACATTTTTAGAGTTTCAAAGTCTTAAAAAGGAAGATGGGAATAACTTCCCTCTATCCCCAACCAAAGACAAGTCAAACCAAATGAATACTACAGGGTACAGTATTAGTCAGGTCTATTTTTAATAGTACCTCTCAAGCAACCAGAAACTAGTTATCTGGCATCTACCAAATCTCCATGGTGCCATTTAACTGAAAGTTTAGTGTATTGTTTTTCATTTACATGCTTTGAAATAAACTTGTTACTGGATAACACCTAGGGTCTCAACCCAATCATTTCCCTATGCAAGCATGGGAAAATAATCACACTGATTTTTCTTTTGTCATACTCTCTTAAACGGACCTTTCCTCCCCCCCCCCCATTTTTTTTATTTTTTGTTTACATTGCAGTGCCTACATTTCTTAAAACTGAACAAAGAAAAAGAGAGAAAGGAGAAAAACAAAACAAAACAAAATCACCTGTTTATATCAGTATCCCCACTGCATTTAAAAAAATGAGAAAAATAGAAGTTATGTTCTTACCATAACGTTCCATGTTAGTTGTCTTCTTCTCGCCTTCTTCTTGCTGGATGGGTTCGGAGCCGACCTCGGCTCCGACTCGGCCACTCTAAAAGCTCGAGAGTTGGTTCCACCGGCTCGAGGCTCCCCTTATATCCCACAATGCTAGGCGAGAGTTACCTCAGATCTCGTTTGTAAGCTAACCCCAGCTTATAATAGTAACAGAATAACTCTAAACAGAGTCCACCTCTAACAACAGGAAGAAAGAAGGGTGACCTACATCCTGATCCAGGAAATATGCAGAGCAGCATATGCCTAAGAAAGAGGTGGTAGAAAGAGAGGTCACGATCACAACTCCTCTAGGTCTGTCCAGGCCAGGGGGAAGGAGGGTGGGACGCAAGAAGAAGGCGAGAAGAAGACAACTAACATGGAACGTTATGGTAAGAACATAACTTCTATATGTTAAGTTGTCTATCTCGCCTTCATTCTTGCTGGATGGGACCGGCCCCTAGCACCTTGTCCCGGGTGGCCTAACGGAACAGACTCCTGAGAACAGTGGAACCAAAATTAGCTCTATGCCTAGAAGCTAAATCCAACTTATAATGAGAAATAAAAGTGTGAGGAGTAGCCCAAGTAGCCGCTGCACAAATGGTGTCAATAGGCAGTCTGTCTTGGAAGGCTAAAGAAGTAGCCAAAGCTCTGGTGGAATGGGCTTTAGGTTTATTAGGCAATTTTTGTTGTCTAATTTCATATACCAGGGAAATCAAAGATGTTAGCCATCTGGATAATGATACCTTTGAAACTGAAAGTCCCTTTCTGCTTTCCGCATAGGAGACAAACAGCTGATCAGATTTTCTGAATTGTTTTGTTCTATCCAAGTAGTACCTCAATTGACGATGAACATCCAGGCAGTGTAATTTTTGTTCAGACCTATTGGAATACTCTGGAAAAAGACAGGGAGGTCAATGCTTTGGTTTAGATTTGATGTCGAGACCACCTTAGGCAAAAAGGACGGATTAGTTCGTAAGGATACTCTGTCCTTATGAAACAAAAGATAAGGAGGACGACAACTGAGTGCTTGAAGCTCTGAAACTCTTCTAGCTGATGTAATAGCTACCAGAAAAAGAGTTTTCCATGATAACAATTTTAAGGAACAGGAAGCTGCAGGTTCGAAAGGGGAAAGAATCAAAGAAGCAAGAACTAAATTTAGGTCCCAAGGAGGAGGAGGATTTCTTATAGGAGGTCTGAGAAGAAAAACTCCTTTCAAAAAGGCTTTGCAGAGTTTGTGGGACATTAGGGCAGATTCAGAAATACCCACATGAAAGTTGGAAATAGCTGCCAATTGAACTTTAAGTGTAGAGGGAGATGAACCTGCATGGAAGAGTTCAGCTAGAAAATCAAGGACTAGTTGGATGGAAGCGGTGAAAGGATCTATGTCCTTTCCTTGAGCCCAATATGTGAAATGTTTCCACTTACTCAAATAAATCTTCCTAGTGGAAGATTTATGGGAAGCTATCAATATATCTCTAACAGAGTGAGATAATTGAGGAAGCCTGGCTAAGGTTGGAACTGGAGGAACCAAGCAGTGAGGTTCAGAGAGGGGAGGGAGCGATGAAACTGACCCGACTGATGGATCAAAAGATCTGGAACTAGGTCCAGATTCCACGGTCGCTCAAGAGAAAACGATGTAGAAAGGGGAACCACACTTGTCGAGGCCAGTAAGGAGCAATGAGGATCAATGAGGCCTTCTGAGCGATAGCTTTCTGAATTACTTGAGAGATCAGTGGGAAAGGAGGAAATGCATACAGAAGACCCCGGGCCAAACTTGGACTAGAGCGTCTCTGCTGGGTTGGCCTGGTAAAGGGAATAGAGTGAAATATTCTCGCACTTGCTGTTTTGGGGAGTAGCAAAAAGATCGCAGCAAGGCTGACCCCACTTGGGAAAAATTTCTCTCACTACAGTGTCTTTCAGAGCCCACTCGTGGGGCATGAGAATAGCTCTGCTCAACTTGTCCATAATATGATTGGACTTCCCGGGATGTGCGTTGCTATCAGAAACGCTGAGAAGAAATCGCCCATTGCCACAGTCTGAGTGCTTCTCGACACAGGGGATATGATCTGGTTCCGCCCTGTTTGTTGATGTACCACACTACAGACATATTGTCTGTCTGGATTGCAATTGTTCCCAAGGGAAGAGAGTCTTGAAGGGCTTGCAACGCTAAAAGCACTGCTCTCATCTCCAGAACATTTATGTGCAAGTGGCATTCGTTTGGTTGCCATGTGCCCTGGACTGTCCTGCCCTGATAATGCCCCCCCCACCCGATCAGGGAGGCATCCGTTGTCAGTGTAGCAACCGGAGGAGGTGGAACAAAAGGTCTTCCGACAGGAGATGGGGGGAAGACATCCACCACATGAGATGCTTTTTGCACGCCTGCGTGATCACAATGGTGTGAGACATTGGAAGTTCCTGGTATGACCATTGAGTAAACAGCATCCATTGAAGGATCCGCATGTGGTATCTGGCTAATGGAAGGAGAGGTATGGCCGCAGCCATAATTCCCAACACCTTTAGAACTAACCTGGCTTTGATTCTGTTGTTGTTGAGAAGGAGTGATACCAATTTGTGAATGTCTGATATCCTTTGATGTGTTAGCCTTGCAGACATGTTTATCGTATCTAGATTTGCGCCTATGTAGGTAATAGTACGACAAAGGCGACAAAACAGACTTTTCGCAATTTATTGAAATACCCAGTTTTTGACAAGCGAAAAGTATAATCTCTGGCCATCAGAAGGAGATGCTTGGTGGGAGCTGTGAGGAGCCAGTCGTCCAAATATGGAAACACCTGAAATCCTTGTCGTCTCAGGTGAGAAGCTACCACTGCCATGCATTTGGTAAACACCCGGGGGGCAGTGGTGAGACCAAAGGGCAGGGCCCTGAACTGAAAATGACTGGTTCCCAGCCTGAAGCGGAGGAATCTTCTGGGCGTCTGTTCATTTTATGTGATAGTACGCATCGAAGGTCTATAGAGCACATCCAGTTTCCTTTGCCCAAAAGGGGAAGGATGGATTGCAGCGTGACCATCCGAAATCTTGTTTTCTTGACTGATTTGTTCAAGACACTGAGATCCAATATCGGTCTCCAGTCCCGTTTTCTTTGGAACTAAAAAGAACCTTGAGTAGATTCCGGATCCTTGTTGGCCTGCTGGCACTGGCTGAATTGCTCTTTTTGCAAGCAGTTTTGAAATTTCCAAAGCTGCTAGATCCCTTTGAGCGGGTGGAACATCTGGAAGGGATTTTTTTGACTGATTTGGAAAACGAAGAAAGGGGATAGAATAGCCTTTGGAAATGATGGACTGTACCCACTTGTCTTGAGTCAGGGATAGCCAGGCTTCTGGGTACAGTGACAATCTTCCCCCGACTGCCTCCGAAGATGGGCAGTCGGGCAACACCTCAGGGATGCTGAAAAGGCTTGTCAGGGAAGGCTTCCCGATTGCCCTGGTTCTGCGGACCCCCCCTGCCCCTAGGCCGACGTCTACCATTGTTATTGCCACCCCTGCCTTTGGTAGGAAAACGACTCTGTCGTCAGGCGAAGTCCCTTGAGATTGTTTACGGAACCACATCTTTCCACCCTTCTGGCCTTTGGGGTAAGGCCTGGAAGGAGTCGAAAAACGGACTCCGACGGCAGAAAGGGTCTTGCCATCAGACTCGCACCTAGTCAGGGTTTCTTTCACTTGAGGACCAAAGAGATGATCCATCAAAAGGGGAGTTCGTGAAAGACGTCTTGAAAGGGTCCGCAAAATTGCATAGCCGCATCCAGGCGTGCCTACATAAGGCCACCCCTGTCCCTGCGGCTCTGCTCGCTCCATCAGCCGCGTAAGAAAGGAGGCGCATGGAGGAGTTGGATATGGAATTAAGGGTAGCCAGCTGCGTGTTCATCTTTTCTTGGAAACCAGCAGCTGTAGGATCCTTTAACATTTCACTCGCTTCCTTGATCAAGTCCCTCTGAAGGCAGTAAAATGGCACAGGTAGTTCAGCGAACGCATGGTAAATGTCGCTGAGGAGAACATCCGCTTCCCGTACCTATCCATGGACCTAGATTCCTTGTTAGGTGGATGGACAGGTACTGAAGGATCAGCTAGTTCCTTCTTTGTGGCAGCAGCTACCACCATAGCATCCACAGAAACTCCTTTTGTTAGAAATTGTTTGTCTGCTGGAGCTGTTATGAACTTAGAAGGTCTCCTGGGAGTGGGGTCCACTGAATCAGGAGCAGTCCATGCCTTCTTAGCAACCACCTGCATGAGGGGGTCGAAGGGGGGGGACACCCAGGAGGTGGAAGGACGAGAGCCAAACGCCTCAAGATACACAGATTCGTCCTCCGAAGGGTTGAGGGCTGGCCAATTTCCCCTCTGTTTCAGGATCTCCAGAATGTCTGCAAATGAGACATCTTCAGAAGGGGAACGGGGGGAACCCTCAGAATCATCCAAATCTGTGTCTGACGTGATGGACTCAGGTGAGTCAATGTGTTTCCTCTTACACTTCCTTTTCCGAGGGGGCTCTTCTGCCAAATCAGGAGAGGCCTCGGAAGAGGATGAAATCCCCACAGGGGGTTCCTGAGGAGCTGGCTCTCTGCGGTCCGGGATGAGGGAGTGAGTCGACTTACCCTGAGGCACCATAAAGGGAGGGGCGGACGGAGCCGACTGTGGAGTAGAGCCAGGCTCTAACACACTCCGCATGACCTCGAATGCACCCCTGTCAGGCAGAGCCAGAGGTCCCCGCTCTGAGGAGCTAAGAACCCCCCTCGGCACTGACAGTGATGGCTCCGAGGCCGATGTCAGAGCCGAACTCACCAGCGCCGAAGCCCCGAGACGGAGAGGGGGGTCGGACAAGGGTCCGATGCCACTCACCCCCTCGGAGCCGACGAGGGAAGTCCGGTGCCGAGATTCTTCCAAAGAAGAAAACGGAGCCGACGACGGAGCCGAAGACAATTGTATCGGCTCCGACGTAATCACAGTCTCGGTTCCAACACGACCCGGCTCCGAACTCAAGAGAGTCGAAGGAGGAAAAAGTTGATGGACCGGGGCAGGCATCCACTGATGAGTCGGGCTCTGAAGCATCTGGGCCAGTGCCTCGGACTTAAGTAGTCGACTCACTACCCTCTGAAGGTCATGATCCGACAGCCTCGATGACCTAGAGGAGTGAGACCTTTGGCTCCGTTCAGACAGCAGGGGAGATCCTGGAGCCGAATGAACGGAGCCAAGAGATGGTGACCTGGACCTCTTCCTAGTTGTCGGCTCCGAAGGTCTGGTCGGAGCCGACACGGAACTTATAACCTCGGCTCCGGCCGGAGCGAGGGAGCCACAGAAACTGTGGACTGAGACTTATCGGCTCCAGCCGGAGCCGATAAAGGCAAAGGTTGAGAAACCTGAGGTCTCGACTCAGTAGCCGGAGCCGAAGACCTAGATGCCTTAGAGGGCTTCCCTGTTGAAACAGACAGGGAATCCTCTGGCTTGAGTAAGCCTCTAAGAATTAATTTATTCTTTCTTTCCTGCAGGACCCTGGGGCTGAAGCCATGGCACACAGCACAGGAGTCCTGCAGGTGCAAAGGCCCCAGACAATAGACACAAGAAGTGTGAGCGTCTGTCAGAGACATTTTCTGACAGCACGCATCACACTTCTTGAATCCGGAGACCTTTGCTTCTTTAGACATTTTGTCTGAACAGGTGTACACAAACACGCACACAAACACACTAGTAATACCCTGTTAGATTAATACAATAAAGGTAGTAATACTAGTAATTTAAAGTACAAAAACTACTTTAAACACACACACTCAGCTAGGGAAGGAAAGGCCTATAGGCCCAAGGGAAGAACCAAAGGTTCTTGGGGAAAGAAATGGAAATTTTTTTGGGTAGGGAATAAAATTTTTCTAACCTACACTAACTAAGAAAAATATTAAATTAAAAGGGGTTTTTAAAGACTAATTTTCACAAGAAAATAGTACTCACCAGGAACCGGTGGAAACAACCAACCTCGAAGCTGTAGCGGCAAACGAGATCTGGGGTAACTCTCGCCTAGCATTGTGGGATATAAGGGGAGCCTCGAGCCGGTGGAACCAACTCTCGAGCTTTTAGAGTGGCCGAGTCGGAGCCGAGGTCGGCTCCGAACCCATCCAGCAAGAATGAAGGCGAGATAGACAACTTAACATCTTTACTTCAAGTCTAATTAGTTTTGTCTCTTCTTTAAAGCTCTCCCAGCTGAGAAAAACCCTGATTGTTTTCAGAGAACATTATGTCCTAGCCAGTTTCCCTCTTCTTCTTCCCCTCAGCCAAGCCCCTAACACCAGAATGTCACCAATTTCTTTATCAGATTGTTTACATGGAAACATGAAGACCAACTGCAGAATTGCTACTAAGTATACATGCATTTGCTAGAAAAAAGCCTCATAATATTCAATATTCTTTTTCATTTACTTGCTTTCTCTTAAAACTAATCAATCTAAGGTCCTTAATCAAGTCATTTCACCATGCAAGAATGAGAAAAAGCACATTCATTTTAACTTTGTCATGCTTTCTTAATGAGACACGCACACTTTTTTACACTGCATTGCCCATATTTCTGAAAACTGTACAAGAAAGAGAGGAGAGTGGAGAAAAAAAGCACCTGTTTACAATCCCCATTACACAAATATAGCATGGAAAGAAAACCATGCACCACAAATACAGTACTATAAAGAAAAGGAAATGTTTTCTTTACTTACAGTTAAGCTTTCTCTCCTCTCTTCCCTTCTCCAAAGCATTTTTCCAAACATTAATGACATGAAGTAGGGTATATACTTTAGAGTCCCCCACAAGTCCAACAGATTTTGAAAAAGTCCAATATTTCAAAATGTTCTTTTTCTGTCATATTTCACAAATATAATTACTGCATTGTAATCCCACAGTAAGTCTCTGATTTTATTACTGTTCATCATCCAAATCCTGTCTGCTTTATTTCCAATGTACTCTCGATTCTTTGTCAACTCTCATGCTTCCCTATCTCCAACATTTTCTGTTGAAATACTGGAAAAGGTTTCACAGGTACAGTCCCCTCTGTGGTCTTTATTACCAGAACAAGCAGCAGAATCTCCTTTCTTTTCACAACTCAATTTTTGTTGGACAAACTTTTGCATTTCCTCCTTAGCATGCACTTCATCAAAAAATTATTTTGTCCCTGGAGGGAAGAATACCTTAAAGACAGATGGATACAGCAGTTTGAATCTCACACCTGCATCTCGACATGCCCTGAATAGTGAAATGAATTTACTCCTCTTCTGCCCGGTGTACAATGAGTAATCATTCTCCACAAACACACTGCTGTCTCCCACTTTTTGTATTTTGTCCCTCTCCCACAGTTTTGTCAGAATGAACTCCTCCTGCTAGTAGTATTGCATCTTTACTATTAAAGGTCTAGGTTGCTTTTTCATAGCTAGGTTTGGAGCATACACACAATGTGCCCTTTCAACTAAACTCCTGCTGTGGAATACCAGTCCAGTTGCTTATTTATGCTTTCATAAAACTAATGCAGTCTGTTCCTTCCAGGTTCTCGGATATACCTGAAAATCTCAGGTTTTCCCTACTTGCTCTGCCCTCTAATTCTATTATGTTTTCAAACATCTCTTCCTGAGCAGTTTCATATTCAGCCAGCCTTTTCTTCATTTCGAACTATGATTTTTGCAGCTTTATCGCCTCATCTGAATATCTATTTGAAGCTTTTTCCATTTTTTCCAGCCTTTTGTTGTTTGTGTCGATATACTCCATCAGTGTTTTATTTTAACCAGGTTGGTATGCAATTGTGTTGCATCTTCCTGTAGGTTACTGGAAGTCATGTCTGAAGGTTGCATTGCTTTTTGCTGAACAGCTGCAGAACTTTTCCTGGTCAGGGTTTCTTCCTCACTTTTTGTAGCCAATTTTTTTTCTAGGTCTTCTGTATTTCTTTATTCCTGGCATCCAGGCAGTGTACTTACTAGCCAGTTACTGGAATTTACCCATAAACACAAGTCTACTTGCCTTCTCTGATGAGTTTCTGTTTTCACACTGAAAGAGCTAGAAACAAGCTGTTACCCAGTGTGCATCCATCTTGGGAGTCTGTGTGGAGTTGTCTTATACTTTCCTCTTTTCCAGCTAATTTTCTTTCAGTCCTCTGTATTTTTTTCCTGGCATCCAAGCAGTGCACTTACTAGCCAAGTACTAAAAATTTTCCAGAAATACAAGTCCAATGGCTTTCTCTGTTGAGTTTCTGTTTTCAGACTGGGAGAGTTACAGTTAAAAGCTGTTATTCAATGTTCAGCCATCTTGGAAGTCTGTCACATCTTCTCTTAGGTGCCCAAGACCCCCACCACAAGGCTTGCCTCTAACAATCCCCTATCATGCTAGCACATATACCCTTCCAAGCAACACTGAAACAACGCTGTCCCATACAAAGTGTGCAGCAATTTTTGTGCATTAATGTTCAATTTTCCCTGTTTCAAAATGTGATGCCCCAACACTGATCCAGTAATCAAGGAGCCTCAATCCTAACCTACTAGCACCAGTGGGGGATGAACATTGGGAGGATGACACAAACACGCACAGTAAAGTGCAACTTCCCTTTAGAGCATGCAGAGACCAGTCTGGGGCTGGTTTCTCCCTCTTTCTCCAGATCCCCAATAAGACTCCTCACCGGCACAGCTATAGAGTTGAGATCTCAGCTGAGTGGCCAAGCCAAGACCTCCAGCACCCTCTCTGTCCAACCAGTGCTTCGTGTCCCCGCCCAAGCAGCTGACACATGCACTCCTTGAAGTTTGATTTATACACACACACACACCCCTGGGAAAGGCTGACACAGGCTTACTGGCTATGCCTCCTTTTGCCCATACTATAAGGCAATTATCACTGCCAGAAGCCATGTCCTTAACTACTTCAAGGCCCTTAACAAAAGGTATCCAATCTTACTGTGAAATGTTACTATTAATCTAAATGGTAGTTTGGCCAAGAGCAAGGCTATTAGGAGTGGCCCACAGTATCACTAAATAAATATGCAAGTACTCTCAGAACTTAAATATGTCTCACAAATATCAGCTACAATGAAATGTTTAAATATATTTAATTATAAACAATAAAAGAACAAGAAAATAATCGGTATATAACCACAGTTACATCAGAGTTCAAAATCACAGGAAATATTTAAAACAACATTGCAGGACAGTCTGTCGCCTCACAGTAAGATGCTGTCCGGTTCGATTCTCAGCTAGAGCGTCTTCTGCATGAAGACATGCGTACATGGGCGTACCTTCGTTGAAGGTTGTGCATCAGGGCTGGTAACTCGGCACGTAAAAATCAACTACCAATCATTAGCGGACCGGAGTTCCGCTGTGGCGACCCCTAACTGGGAAAAGCCGAAAGACACAACAACAAAGAAAAACATCTAAATGAAGTGCAGCTACATTCCTGACTATCTAAAAGGATTATACTGTTCACTATACTTAATTACAGAGCAGGCATGCAGATTTGGTGAGTGGGATGTTCTTGTCAGGTAAAAGACAAAATACAAAATGCTCATTCTCTCTCGGAAACTTCCCAAATTAATACCCCAAATATTACTGATGGTACATTTGCAGAATGACATCATTTTGTGTCATCTGACTTCAGTTCCCAGCCTCAAAAACAACCGCTGATGCAGCTGGTAGCGTTTAGCATCTACCTGTGAAAATACACAGACCTCAGATCTTTTGCCGAATGGTGGAAGTCGTAAAATAATTTATACTCCTCCGCATTTAAAGACAATATAAAGAACTTCACTAGTACAGAGATTGTCTCCTGTTGACTGAAACTGAAAGACATCCTTTTATTACATGGTGTTCTGAGAGACTGCCTTACAGATTATCTGCAATTATACAGAGCTGAGTATATTTTTTTGGTTATAGAGTTTAATTGTTGCTTAGATCTGTGTTGAAACTGTTGTCTCACTGTTCTGAGAGACTGATCGGCAAATATACAGAGCTGAGAATATTTTTTTGGTTGTAAAGTTTGTACTGTTAGTTGTTGCTTAGATCTCTGTTGAAACTGTTTTTTCCCACCCACCCTCTTTATTTTTGGTTTGTAGTTTAAATTTGGTGGCTTTTGCAGTTGCCCGCCCCATACTCATGTGCTAGCTTGCATTGCATGTGAATTGTTTTTTATTACTGTTTTTGCTACTTTTCTGTAAAAAAAAAAACAAAAAAAAAAAAAAAAACAAAAACAAACAAAAAAAAAAACAACAACTGTAAGCCTGTTTCCTACCTTTCCTGTAACTAGTGCTCCAGATACAGATTTGCTGTATCCAGGACTGTATGTAAGCTTCTGAGCCCCCCAAGCCTTTCTGTGTTGCAGGGAAGCCTTCTAGCTCATCAGTGGGAGTGGTAAGCACTAGGCAACCTGTCTACCACATAAGGAGTGGTTCTGGCCTAGAAATTGTAGTTATTGGCCATTTGGGCAATTTCTTCCATCTATCTCAACTTTCTGATTTGAAAGCCTGCATTTGCACTTGTTTCTGTCCTGTAACTCATTTAGTGCAGATACAGATTCTTAGTTTTAGCACTTAAATTTGCTTGTTCATGCTCAGCACTTGTTCAGAACTTGTAAGCACTAAATAAGCTACTAATTACTATAGCACTCTATCTTCCTCATTATCTAGAGGAAAACAGTTTTGTACTTACTTTTCTCACTTGCTTAGAGAAAAACAGCTCTTGTACTCACTTTCCTAACTTATCTAGCGGAAAATAGTTTTTTATTCAGGCATGTCCAAGGGTCAGCTCCCAGTGTTCTCGCCTGTCTATCTGATGAATCTTGAGGCAATGTAGAAATTGCCTCATGTAAACTGACAACCCTCTCCTCCTACCACCCAACACTACAACCTGTGAGAGATGCACTTATCTAGCCAAACTGGAGGTAAAGCTCTCTCTAACCAAGACTGAACTTGACAGTCATGAGGAGAAGGTAAACATTTGCACCACACCACACTCATCACATCACATAGTCTCACTGAATCTACACCACCGAAATCCACACACAGTAACACAAACATTCACGGAGGCTCTCAATAATAATCTGTCTAAGCAACAGAGACCTCCAAAGCAGAAACGCAAGCAACCTCCATCCCCCAACACAACGCAAATGACACATAGCCCACAGACTCAATGTGCCACTCAACCACAGCCAATAAGGCAAAACAACGTACCCAACACACTAGTCATAGGTGACTCTATAGTCAGACACACTGATGGCCCACTCACCAGGCTAGACAAGGAGGTTGCTGTCAGCTGCCTGTCGGGTGCCAGGATCCGCCACATAACCCACACACTCAGGTCACTCCACACCAAGTACAAATAGGACACTGTCATTGTCCATGTTGGAGTGAATGACCCGAGATGTACCCCCCTAGACTAGATGAAGAGAGACATGGAAGAGCTCTCCGATCTTGTAGCCCAGGCAGGTATGACCCTAGCCCTGAGTAGCACTCTGCCATCGCCCAGAATGATACCGTAGTACAAGGACAAAATGATTGACTTCAACACTTGGTTAAGCTTCTGGTGTCATTCTATGGGGATCCAGTATCTGTCTGCTTGGGATGACATGGTCGACAGACCACGATGCTTTGCCACAGATGGCCTGCACCTGTCGCCCCTGGGATTCCAGATACTAGCTAAGGCTCTTGCTGCCCCTTATAGTACCTTTTTTAGGCAGGGTTCAAATAACAAATTCACCACCATAACAGGAACAGGCAAACAAAAACTGAAGGTAATGCTACTCGATGTTAGAAGTCTAAATCTCAAAATTCACTCACTTGAGGCATTCCTTAAAATGGAGAACATCGATAGCTGTGCAGTGACTGAGACCTGGTTCAAGGCTCCAGAGAGTACCCCTGCACTACCAGGCTATAACTCATACCACACTTTTCAGTCATGTAACCTGGAACAAAACACCAAAGGCGGAGGTGTGTCCATATTCATTAAGGATATCCACACCTCCAGGCTAGTTGCTCAGCATAATGCATCCGAGGTTATCCAAGTGCAACTAACTCTGGGCAAAACTGCAATCCAAATTGTAGCTTGCTACAGATCCCCCACCATGCCCCAAGATTCCCACTCCTCTTTTCTCTATGTACTGAAAAATATTAGGGTCCAACCAAACACCCTAATAATGGGCGACTTCAACTACCCCACTATTAACCGGGAAAACTACTAGTGTACCAACTCCTTAGCTCAACGCTTTCAGGAATTCATAAACTCCAATGCCCTAGATCAACTTATCCACACCCCCACCAGGGGCAACAATATCCTAGACCTAGTCATTACCAACATGAGTGACCGGTGTTCCACACCTGAAGTCAACTCCTCGTTGGTCTGATCCGACCATAAGCTTATCACCCTTGATGTCCACATCCTGCTCCTACCCCCCATTAAGGAAACCACAATAAAAAATTTCTCCAAAGCCAATTTCATGCTTCTTAAGACAGAAGTGGTGAACTTCATGACACCCATGCAGATGGACAATACAGTTACAATTGCTGAATCCTACACAAATGCACTCTATAAGCACTTACACCAGTGCCTGGATCGTGCTATCTCAAACAGAACCAAGACGCTATCCTCCAAAAAAAGGAAGCCAATCTGGTGGTCCCCTGCCATAGACAAACTGTACAACAGAAGGAAGAAACTGTTGCAAAAGAGAGTAAAATCCCATGAGTAGAGGAGCTCCCTAGTCAGCCTCAGTAAGAAGCTGAGATCCCTTATAAGATCCCCCAAAGCTAGCTACGAAAACAAAATTGCCACTAAATCCAAGGACAACCACAAAGCATTCTATAGTTATGTCAAGAATCTAGATGGCAACACCCAGATCTGCTCTGAGTTACAACACAAAGGCACGAAAATTACAGAACCAACTGATATTGCCAACATCCTGGCAGATCGGTTCAGTGTTAACTTTACCCCCCTCTCACCCCCTAAAGGGTCCATATTTATACAGGAAGAATGCAGAGTCCCTGTAATCACAACTACGCAGGTAAAAGCTGCACTCTCTAAAGCCAAAAACACAGCATCCATGGGGCCAGACAACATCTCAGGCTGCATTTTAAATGAACTTCAGAACAAACTGGCTCCTGACTTAAGTACCATGTTCAATACTAGCCTCGCATCAGGCTTTGTGCCCACTGAATGGTGCACAGCAACAGTTATCCCACTCCACAAAGGGGGAGCCACCACTGATCCCGGGAACTTTCGACCTATTAGCCTGACGAGCCTGGTCTGCAAAGCCATGGAACGTATCATCATGGAACTCAAAGACATTGGTAACCTCCAAACTCTGGATCCCACCCAGTTTGGGTTTGTGAAAGGCAGATCATGCCTCATGAACCTGATCGACTTGAGGCAGTCACCAAAGCCGTGGATGAGGGTAAGGTGGTTCACACAGCCTATCTTGACCTCGCCAGCTTTTGACACCATCCCCCATTCTGGAATTATAGCTAAACTCACTAAACTAGGTATAAATCCCTACATTACAAGATGGGTTGCCAACTGGCTCACTGACAGAACTCACACTGTAAAAGTTGCAGACTCCAAATTTGACCTCAAGGCAGTGACAAGTGGAGTGCCACAGGGTTCCATCCTGGGATCTCTCCTGTTTGGTATCTACTTCTCTGAAGTACAGGCTAACACAGAAGGCCTCTGGCTGACAAAGTTCGCAGATGACTGCAAACTAGGAACCATAGTCAAGTCCCCAAATGATGTGGACATCCTACAGAAGGGCCTCACTGAGACAGATGCCTGGTGTCAGAGTCATGGCCTCAAGCTCAATGCCAAAACATGCAGTGTCATCCCCTTTGGTAAAAACTCTGTACCCATGAACTACCACATAGTTAGCAATCTACTTAACACCGAATGCATGATAAGAGACCTTGGGACCCAGGTGGACAGTAGTCTCTCCCCTTTGATAGTCACATCGCCAAAGTAGTCAGGAAGTCCTTCTACGTGGCACACCTAATCATAAAAGGGTTCTCATCTAGGAAAAAATAGGTAATTGTTCCCCTCTACTAGTCACTCATTAGACCCATTATAGAGTACAACACCCTTTTTGGAATGTACCTCACAAGACATCTGCAGCACCTGGAAAGGCCACAGAAGTACCTCACAAAGAGGATTACTGGCCTCAAACAAATTCCCTACACTGACCGCCTCAAAAAACTCCAGCTTTACTCCGTAGCATATCGCCTACTCTGAGGTGATCTCTGCCTAACATATAAAGCTATTTCAAACCCAGAACTGTTAGACCTGCTACACCTAAAGAAATCCCAATCCCTCCAAGCTACACGCTCTAGGGACCTAAACCTTGTCACCACAATAAACAGGACATGCTGGAGGGATAGATTCCTGTCCCAGAGACTTCCTATACTCTAGAACAAGCTACCAATCTATGTCAAGCAAATTTCTTCATCAGCACACTTCAAGAAAAATCTTGATGAGTGGATGAGAAATAGTAAATACACCCCGGGGATCACTTGTGTCTCTGCTGGACAGTGGCACAGGAAAATAACTTTCTTGGGTGGCGTAAGCTATGGTACCTTGCTGGCTAGGCTTACGTGGGCCCTTGGGCCGATAGCCTAGTACCTACCTATACCTATGAACCTAAAGTAATTTAAATTTTCAGCTATTCTTCTGAAGTTAACTTCAAGTATCTCAGTTTCCATTGTTAAAATATATACATCTAAACAGTCACAATAATGCAGGTACACTTCTGATCTACTCCAATAGGGTATGCTGTGGTTACATCTTACAAAATTTCTCTTCAGCACACATCTGTACAAACAGTCTTACATAACATACAGTTCAAATAAATTTGTAACAAGCATATGAATCATGTTGATATTCACAAATGACAATTTACAAAATTCCAGCTAGCTGGGCTGGCAGTGTCTCCTTTTGTGACATCCCACCCCCCACGAACAATCAAGCTAGTTTTTTCAAGTAACCCTTGGGAAATGCTGCTTGAGAGGTTTGAGCCTATTTGGGAATATATTACACCATTCCGCGTCTTGAGATTCCAGCTGCCTTGGAATTGCTGACCCCAGTACAGTGATGCACTGTCCTACCATATGCTTGCAACCCCAAGCTCTACCATAGTAATTTGGGATTTTGCTGGCTGGCTTCCTGTAGCCATAGATCCCCCCACACTCCTCCTGCCTCTTACTGCAAATACTTAGCACAAGGGTCTCCTCATCATGGTATGGTTTCATCATGTTAACATGGTACAGTTTGTGGCCCTGTCTAGCAGTTCTCCCATGTAGTTATCACTGACCTTCCTTACCACTTTGAAGGGTCCCTCCCAGGTTGCCTGCAGCTTGTTGTGTCTGACATGAATGAGAACCATAACCTGCTGCCCTACAGCATACTCTCTAGCTTGAGCATTCCTGTCATACTAGACCTTTTTCTGCTTTGGGGCTTCTGCCAGATTATCCTGAGCCAAGACCATGAGTTCCACAAGCCGTTTCCTGAGGTTTAGGACATGCGCCATAACAGACTCCTTGTGGAATTCACACTCACCCTTCTCATTATGAATCAAATGTAGAGGTCCCCTCACTCTGCGCTCATACAGTAACTCAAAGGATGAAAACCCTGGGAATTCCTGGGGTACCACTCTGTAAGCAAACAGATGGGGCAAATATCGGTCTCACTCCCTCAAACTGGTCTGCAAATGCCTGTAGCATGGTCTTGAGTGTAGAGTTTAATCTCTCTACAAGACCATTAGTCTGGGGATGGTAGGGGATGACCTTTAAGTGCTTCAACCCACACTGCTTCCACAGACGAGCCCAGCAGGTCTGACTTAAAATGGCACCTCTGTCAAGTCAGTATTTCTTTTGGGAAACCTACCGTGCTGAAAATCTCTAACAAAGCTTTTGCCACCTTTTCTGCCTTAATGGAGGATAGGGTCACCACTTCAGGGTATCTGGTAGCATAATGTATCAATAGGATATACTTTTTTCCCTGTGGAACTTGCGGCACTCAGAGGGCCTACAATATCCATAGCTACCTTCTGAAATGGCTCATCAATCACAGGCAAAGGGTTCAAAGGAGCTTTCATCTCATCTCCTGCCTTGCCTACCTTTTGGCACTGCTCACAGGTCCTGCAGTACCCTGTTACATCTCTGGAAATCCAAGACCATTAAAAGTTCTGCATAATATGTCTCTTGGTATACTTTATGCTCATATGACCTGCAAATGGAATATCACAGCTCTGGCTAACTATGGGCACTACCAATTGCTGTATTCTCTCATCCTCTAGCCATTCCTCCCTCAGGAATCCACTCTCTATACAGTAAGTCTTTGTCCCAGTATAAATTCCCCCTTTCCTTGAGAATCAAGTACCTCACTAGCTACTTCCCTCAGGCCTTGTAATGTAGGATCTGAGAGCTCAGCCTGTCTCAACTCTTTGTAACCCTTTTCCAGCTCCCCTTCCACATAAGTCTAGTATTCTCTGAAAATGGTGCCTCTCTGTCAGCCTAGGTACTTCTACTTAACTCTGCCCTTGCAGTCACTCTGTCCAAGGGAACATCAGTACCCACAAGCAAATGGGGCTCACCGTCTGTCTCCTTGCTACAGGGCAGCTCTTTCCCTGAAGTAACCACCACACCTGGCTTCAAAGTCTACACTTTGTCTGGGTCCCCCCCAAGGCTACCAGACCAACATGCTTGCCTCCAAGCCTGACTACATGTGACTGCATGCACACAAGGTACTGTATTATCAAAATCATTGCCTATCACATCTTCAGGGATATCCTCAAACACACCTACTTACTTGCTTCCTTTTCCACCCTCCCAGTCAAGGTGAACCCTAGGCAAAGGTATTTAGAATGGGGTCCCTCCTAAAGCTCTGATTGGAGTAGACTGCCCAAGTAGTAGTGCTCCTCTTTAAACATTGCATACTTCAAAATGGTTAGGTCAGAGGCCATGTCTCTCTTAGTAGTGGCCTCTTTCCAATCTACTATGATAGGATATAACCTCTTGTGGTAGTTTGGCATCCTTGTTCTTTCCAGACAGCTTAACATTGGCATTTTGTCATCCCGACATACTGGCTGTCCCAGCTTTTGTTCCACACCTTGCCTCCGTGGACATCTATATGCTACGTGGCCCCACTGGTTGCATTTAAAACATTTAACCCTTGGTCCTGGATGTGTACCTGGACTAGTAGCTTCCCCATGCTACTGGCAGACACTTTTGGGGCAGTTTAGGCTGCCCATCATAGGTTCATAGGTTTATACTAGGCTATCTGCCCTAAGGCATTTATAAGCCTAGCCCAAAGTTTTGTGGCTTACGCCACCCCTTATATGAAAAAATACTGTACCCATTAGTTTGTTGTGCCTCTGTCCAGCAGTGACAGAGATGATTCCCGGGGTAAACCTACAATCTCCCATCCACAGGTCAAGATTTCTCTTGAACAGAGCCAGCGAGGTGCTCTGCCTCACATGGACCGGGATTTTATTCCACAGCATAGGGAGTCTGAGTGATAAATCTATCCCTCCAGCACGTCCTATTTATATCCATGCTAAGGTTTAAGTCGCTTGCTCTAGTGGTTTTGGTGGATTTGGATTTTTTGAGGTGGAGCATGTCCATTAATTCCGGTTTGGACATGGCCTTGTATGTCAGGCACATGTCACCTCTGAGCAGATGGTATGCGACTGAATAGAGCTGGAGTTTCTTCAATCTGGCAGCATAGGACAGATTTTGGAGTCCCTTTATCCTTTTGGTGAGGAACTTTTGGGGTCTCTCCAATTGCTGCAGATGTCGGGTGAGATACATCCCGAATGGGGCATTGTACTCTATCATTGGTCTGATAAGTGAAGAGTACAGGGGAACAATGACCTCACTAGGTTTGAATCATGGGTTCCCTTAGACCCATGAGTAGCTCTGGGTATCCTTTTCCTGTGAAGTAATGCCATGCTTGCAAAGCATAGGTCTCCCTTTTCCCCCAACTCATCTGCGGTCATGCATTCCCTGCCAACCAGATATTCATGTCCTCAGGCAAAGTGCTAAGGGCTTGTTCCCTCACCAAAAGGTCTGCCAGCCCTTCAAAAGTTGTGTCCTGACACCCACTCGCCCATCTATGAAAATAAGTGCTTTACTCAGCAACATATTCACACTCACTTTCATTTGCCTTGCATCGATGCTCATGAAATTTTTTCCTATAAGCTTCAGGTGTTAACTTAAAGCACTCCAATAGACATTTTTAACAGTATTATAACAGTATTATAATTTAAGCAATCAGTATCAGACAATTTAGAAAAAAAGTTATGTTCTTACCATAACGTTCCATCTGTATTGTTCATCTTCATTCATTCCTTATTGATGGGTGTCTGTTCTGTCCTAGGAACAGAGTCAGCCTTGTAACAAAGCTTGTGCCAGCCAAAAAACTCTTGAGCTAAGCTTTACCCATAGTGCCCCTCTCCCTATTACCTCAGACTGAGTTTACCCATAAAGAAAGGGAGGCTTTTTCTGAGCAGGGCCCTAAGCAGTGGTGGCTGACTATGTCAAATCAAAGGGAGGCTACAGAAGACAGCAGAATGGGTGGGGCCAATGAGAAGGGGTGTGGTCAACTAGAAATGGGTGGGGCTATGGTACAGTGGGATCAATGTTGGCCATGCTTACAAATTTGCACGAAATAAATGCTCAGTCACTATAGCGCATGGTGAATACTATACACAGCACATTGTTACATGTATATACACTAATTTTGAAAATGACTGTAATGTCCTTTATTACACAAACTGTCATATGTATTTCAAATTTTCAATACCTAAGGCTTGCACATTATCTAGTTAAGTAAATATTCTCTGCATGGCAACATTAATGCTTTCAATGTTGGTAATTCTTTAACAGTATGCTTATTAAAGCTTACTTGCATCTTAGAATCTCAGACAAGCTTACCCGCTGGTCATTAAAGCATTGTTACTTAAACACAGAGCAACAGGCACTGCAATAACATGCATTTTCTGAATAAGAAGCATAAATCAACAGTATAAAAATATGACAGAAAAACAGAACATTCTGCAAAATCAAGGATAGATGTAAATCCAATGTACTTGTGTCTACCTTGGATGGAGGGATACACTGTCTGCACACTTGCACTGAATAACTGCTCCTTGCCTTGCGTAGACACACCCAAAGTCACTATATGAGGGAGTGGGGTACAAGTTACAGCAAGTATGTCACAATTTGAAATGTTTCTGGCTAATGGTGATGGCCCTGACACATTTGTCATATTCTCAACCTCAGAGAAAGGAATCTGGACAAAGCCATAAATAAAAGTGGGACAAAGGCTCAAAAATAAGGGTACTTTTTAAATACTGCTCTTACAAACTTAGAAAGCTAATAAAATAGTAGGTCTTGCATTAATATGAATTTTCTGAAGGGTATGAAATCTGAACCTCAAATGTCTGTCATTATTTTCTAACTTCAATCTTTAATGATTTGCCACTAATTTGTCAGAAAACCACAATTTTATGAAAAACGGACCAAAAATGTGATGCGAAAATCTGTACACACACATATTATATATATATTTCATCGGAGCTTTTCTGCCTTTGCTTCACTGAAAATGAAATAAAACAAGCCCTCTGGTTTACATCTAAGCAAAGGAGAAAAACAATAGTAAATACTACTAAAAAAATGAAAGAACCACTTGTCTCAGAACTACATACCAAAGAAGTTAAAGTTAACATATAATCTCACCAATGGACTGTTAGCATGCATGAAAATGCAGTTAAACATATGACAAGAGCATCTCTATTATAGAACAGGATGATTACAGCACAGAGGTTTACATTCTGTGATGTTCCTTGCCGTTTCAAAAACACTCAAATTTCAAGTCCATGTACAGTTAATGACGCATATAACTACTCTACTAAAGTCAAGAGTATTATCACGAAACTTTGCAAAACTCGCCATATAACAATTTTTCTCTACCTTTGCTACTTTTCTGCATATCACAAGTAAACCAACAGCCTGTGCTTTCTCTTCCTTGTGGCGACATTTGTTTATGTCTGTTTATTGACTCATTGCATTCTTGCCATGCATCTCAATTCAGCACTTTTCAGTAAACAGAATCCACTGTACACTACAAGCAAGTTAAAAAGGGTACGACACAGAATGTTCTACTGAACAGTTATTGATTATTGCTACAATGTACTATTACCAAAACACACACCTGCATATTACTGATGGGGTCAAAGTCACCTACTAGCTTACCACCTTTGGTTAATACTCCCATCAAAAGCTGTTGCATTTATTTTTCATCTTGCATCTAATTGACAAAGCCTTTTATCTGTTTTATAATAAGTTTAGAAGTGCTTATATTTAAAATGAATGCACTTTTGCACAAAATATATTTAAATAGATAAAAAAATGTGAATAATTATTCTCAGAAACAGCCCTAATTAATACAAAGTCCTAAGATTTGAAAATAGACTGAATACATTATCTGTCAGCTGCATATCATCTTTCATTCTCTCACTAAAATCTTAATTTCCCTTGTAATTATGTGAGCTATCAATACTATTTAATGCAGTTTTATATTGTAAAAATATGGGGGATGCAACTGCTTTTGCCGATGACGATTACTGCCAAACTGTATTCTTGTTATGCATGCTATGCACAGAAAAGAAAACCTTACAATATTTTCATGCTTGCATATTTTTGAGTCATGTTTCGAATATAATATGGATTGCACATACTTGTCACGTTTGAGATATCTCATTATTGATATAAAAACAACTTATATTTTATTACACTGACACAGTAGCAAATACACTCAGTATGTGAAGACAAGTGACAATTATATTTCTATTAGCATGACTGATATCAGTGACTGCAGAAATGGTCTCTGAAAAAAAATGTTTTTCCTTTTCCATGGAGTCAAATACCTTTTGTATTCTGCTATAATATTTGGTACTTATTGCTGTTATTCGGGTAACTGAAGAAGCTGACAAATTGTTGGTTTCAGTCATGAAAAAAATACTAAACATGTTGTCATTCCAGGTTAAGTGCTAGTAAAAATGATTCTGACCAATAAAATGCTGTTATCTATGACTTTATTAATTTACATTTCTTAACCGGGGAAAAGCATTGATCACAGTGGACAGATTTTAGGTTCAGCCAAGAGATAAAAGTGAGAATAAAGAAATCACACTGCCCTGACGCACCAGTTTACAAAAATAACACGTGTAATACTATTCTAATTAGCTGAATCATACGGACCGATTCCTTACAAGTTCAACCAAGTTGCCGTTGGTTAGGTTAGTTACTTACTCCATCCCCAGTAGCCCTTCTTCCAATATTATTATTAATTATAATTAGAAGATGCTTACATACCAAGGGAGAAACAAGAAAAACTATAAAATATGCAGTCTCATCAATCAGCTCAGTTACTGTCTCACTGTCTGATAGAAGTTAACCAAAAGTAGTAGTATTGCTACTGACTGGTTCTTGCTCTCTTTTTCGGGAAGAGACTGAGAGCAAGAACCAGTCAGTAGCCATCCAGCCATCCACGTCAGTTATGTGACTGCGAACGTGGCAGTCCGATCCCCCTTCTACTTTACTGTACAGAAACCACAGACTCCTGGGTATCAGACTGATGCCTTCTCTCTCCTTAAACTGGACTAATTTTAAAGCAGTCTAGATTTACAGAAATTAATTTTTTTTTTTTTTTTACAACCCGGAACTCGAGCATGCCCAGTTCAAGTTCTGGGACTTTGCGCATCAGTCTGACTTGCAGCTAAACAAAGCAGCAAGCCAGTAAATTTATGTTGTTAATCTTCATTCATTCCTTACTGATGGGGACAGAGTCCCTAGCTACTTTATGTCCTGGAAGGCCCTTATGGAACGATGTTCCTGAGTACCATTGAACCAAAGGATGCTCTCCCCATGCAGACCAAATCCAATTTGTAATGAGTGACAAAGCTATGAGGTGTAGACCAAGTTGCAGCTGCACAGATATCATCCACTGAAGCCTTTGAGTGGAAAGTAACAGAAGTCGCCACTGATCTGGTGGAGTGTGCCTTGATCTTGCTCGGTAGAGGAATTTTATTATGTTGATAGAATATATGGGTTTATATCATAAACCTGAAAGACATCATCATCAAATGACATAACATCGAACTGCTAATGTCGAAAGTTAATAACTGCAAAAGCTGAAAACTTCGAAAACGGAACCTCCGAATACCAAAGGTTGGCCGTCTGCTCACCCATGCAACCTGAAACGTAACCCTAGCAAACACAACCACACCTCTGTAATCGTCACAACACCATCCATTCACCAAAATAACACTAAGCCACAAACATTTACGTGAACTACTCTAATGTGCACAACTGAAAGTAAATTGTAAACGCAGAAGCAGCAAAGCAGCACACAAAGATTCTTCCAGTACAAAACACGGAAGACGCAAACACTACAATTTCTTACGTGGGGGGGCTTCACCCCCCACACCCCCCCTACTTAAATATACCAACTCTGAGATCGCACCACAGTGGAGGTAACAGAGAAGCCTTGGAAACGGCCCACTGAATTTTTTCCCTGGGCCAGAATTCGGTGTTCCACGGCTTCGATAATTTCAGTCTTCGATGTTTCAGGTTCGATGTTATGTCATTCGATGTTGTCTTTCGAGTTTATGATATAAACCCAAATATACAGCTTCTTAAAAACTTAGATAAGGACACTTTAGAAACAGTTCCTCAATTTAGCGCCTGAATAGGAAACAAACTGGTCTGAATTACGCACTTATTTAGTTCTTTCTAGACAAAATCGTAACTATGTACATCCAGCAAATGAAGGCAGTATTCTCCTTTGAGTAGTTAGGAAAAAGACTGGTAAGTCAATTGTCTGGTTAACTGTCAATTCTGAAATAACTTTGGGCAGAATGAAAGGGTCAGTCCAGAGTCATACTTTGTCCCTATGATTAGACAATGTAAGGCTGTTTTTATACACAAGGCATGAAGCTCAGATATGCATCTTGCTGAGGCAATGGCTACTAAAAATAATGATTACTAGGATAACAACTTTATATAGCAAGTGGCAGCATGTTCAAAAGGTGATGGTGTCAGGAATTGCAGTACTAGGTACAAGGATCGATCAGTTCTTTGAAGGGTGCTCCGATATGTGAGACCCCTTTCAAGAAGGTTTGACAAAGATGATGGGAGATTAAAGATGAGTCTTGGAATCCATTATGGAAGTTTGAGATAGCAGCCAAATGTATTTGAATGGTGGAGGCTGCTGCTCCTGCATGAAGACTTGACAAATAATCCAAAACCACACTAACAGCGGCTGAAGCAAGGCATTAGTTCTCTCTGCAGTGACCAAATAAGGACTCTTTTCCACTTGCTAAGATACATTTTCCTGGTGGATGGTTTATGTGAAGCCAGAAGAATGTTACGCACTGGGGGTGGTACGGTTATTCTGTCTGGCAATTACTGGAAGTGGAGAAACCAAGCTGTCAGCTTGAGACTGGATATGTTGGGTGAATCAAGCCCTGTGGGTGCAAGACCAATTCTGGAGTTGAATCCAGAATCCATGTTTGGCATACTAGGTGAGGCTAAAGGAAGGGAAAACAAACTTGCCGGGGCCAGTAGGGAGCAACGAGTATTACTCTGCTTTTCATCCAAAGAGCCTTCTTTAGAAAATTGTGGGATCAGGGGAAGGGGAGGGAAGGAATACAGAAGTCCTGTGGACCAATCGTGTATTAGAGCGACCCTCAGGGACTCCCCCTGCGGGGGAACTGGGGCAAAGTAGCTGCTGCATTTGTGATTTGCTGGAGAGTCAAATAAGTTGCAGTACGGCTGGCCCCTGCGGCTGAAAATATTTCGCTGCTATGACTGAATTGAGGGACAACTCGTGAGGCAGGAGGACATATCTGCTCAGTTTGTCTGCAATCACGTTGGCATTCTCGGGACTGGGCGTTGAATTCAGAAATTGGTTGGAAGCTGTCGCCTGTTGCCAAATTCTCATGGCCTCTCCACATAATGGGTATGACTTGGTTCCCTCTTGTTTGTTGATGTACCAGACCACTGACATGTTGTCGGACTGGATAGCAACTGTCCCAGGTAGGAGGACAGATTGGAATGCTTGCAACGCTAGAAGCACTGCCCTCGCTTATAGAATATTGATATGCAGGTTGGCCTCTATGGTTGACCATGTGCCTTTCCCTGAAAGTGCCCCCTCCACCCCATCAGGGAAGTGTCCGTGGTCACTATGGCCTTAGTCTGAGAAAGGGTGACTCCAAAGGTCTTTTTCTGGCATCATCCACCAAGTTAAATCTTGTTTGCATCAGTCTGTTATGCGGATCTGAAAGAACATAGGAAGATGTGAAAGGGACAACTGTGTTATTAGGAGCCACTGAAGAAGTCTCCTATGTAGTCACACCAAGGGAACTATTGTAATTGATGCTGCCATTGACCCTAGAAGTTGAAGGACACCCCGAGCTGGAAGATTGTCTTGAGAGAGGTATCACCCAGAGTTGGGACCTCAGACTTTCTAATCTGTGATCTGGAAGGGAGACTAAGCAAGATTGGGTATTGAAAGTTGCTCCTATAAATTTCCAAGGTTTAAAGAGGAGTCAACTTGCATTTCTCCCTGTTTATTGGGATTCCTAGGTATTTTGCTAGTTTTAGAGTGTAGTTTAAGGCTGCAAACAGTAGACGCTTGGTGGGGGTGCTAAGGAGCCAATCATCTAAGCATGGAAACACTCTGAATCCTTGCAGTCTCAAATGAGCTGTTACCACTGCCATGCATCTGGTGAACACTCTGGAGGCTGTAGAGTTCAAAGGGCAGCACCCGGAATTGGCAATGATTGGCTCCCAGGAGGAAGCAAAGAAATCTTCTGGAGCATTTGTCCATTTTTATGTGGTAATATGCATTTTGAAGATCTATGGAGCACATCCAATCATCTTTCTCCAGGACAAGAATGATAGACTGAACCATGACCATCTGAATTGTGTTTGGTTGACAAATTTGTTCAGAATGCTGAGATCCAAAATTGGTCTCCACTCGCATCTTTTTTTGCACTAAAAAGAAGATGGAATAGAATCTGGATCCTATTTGACCTGGTGGAACTGCTTGGATGACCCTTTTGAGACAGTTTCCTTATCTCTTGAGCTGCTGCTTCCCTTTGACTGGGAGGAACGTTGGAAATTTGTCTTGATGGCTTTGGGTAAATATTGAATGGCATGGGATAACCTCTGGCTATGATATTCTGCACCCAAGAATCTGTAGTTATTGCTTGCCAGGCAGGGTGGTGCAGAGAGAAATGTCCCCAGACTGCTTCCAGAGGAAAGCAATTGGGCCGCTCTTCAGGAGTGCTGGTAGGGCTGTCCAGAGAAGGATTGTCTGGACCCCTGGTTATGCAGACCCCCCTCTGCCTCCCAATGAGTTACCCCCTCTGCGCTGGGGAGCAAACAACACGTGTGTTGTGGAAAGGACCCTGGGATTTCTTGTGCCACATATTTCCACTCCTCTGATTTCTAGAGTAGGGTCCTTGGGGGTAGAAAAATGTACGCCCACGGCAGAGTCTTGCTGTCCTTCTCACACCTGGCTGTGTCTTTCACTGGGCCAAAAAGGGAAGAAGCTTCCACTAGAGCATTAAGAAAGGAAGACTTAAGGGTCAACAAAGTCACATCTAGGTGTGGCGTCTCATGACAACAGCTGAACCCATAGCTCTAGCCACCCCTTCGGTAGCGTCAGAGATTAACCACATGGACAAATTGGATATGTATCCCAGGGTCGCAAGCTGAGGGGCAACTTTGTCCCGTACTTAGTCAGAAACTGCTCCTGCTAGGGTTCCAGACAGTTCTGAGATTAGGTCTCTCTGAAGCCTAGTAAAATGTGCCAAGTAATTCAAGGACCGAATGGAAAAGGTGGATGAGGCAAACACTCGCTTCCTTAACCTGTCCACGCCCGACACTCCGTTTGGGGGATGGACAGTCTAGCTCTCCTCGATGAGCTCTCTCCTAGTGGCCATCGCCACCACCACTGCGTCTACTGGTAGGAGTTTGGACCAGTGTGGACTTTCTTCAGGCGGGGATAAAACTGTCAGATCTCTGAGGGATTGGTTCAATGGTATCAGGACTCTTCCATGCATGCTGCACGAGTTCGACCAGTTCGTTTGCAGGCGGGGGTCACCCAAGAAGTAGAGGGTAGAGTAAAAAAGCCTGCAAGAATACAGACTCCTCAGAGGAAGGGTTGGTGGACAGTCTCCCCGGTGCTTTAAAATTTCCAGTAAGTCTCCAAAGACGACATGTTCAGAGGGAAACCGTGGGGACCCCTCCCCTTTATTGTAGTCTGTATTTTTGGTGAGGAACTCTTTGGGGGGAGTCCACGTGCTTCCTCTTGCAAATTCTCTTACGTGGTACCTCTTCAGCAGGGGCTTCTGAAGAGGACTCGTAAAAGAGGGCACCCTGTGTTAGTGTATCTTGAAGCTCTTGTACTCGAAGTCCCGATGTGGTGGCCTGTGTCAGCTGCGGTTTAGAGGGAGGACATATCTGTTATTCCAATGCAGATGCTTTACCTATAGAAGTAAGGGGGCTCTCCATCGCTTGGAAAGCTAGCCCACCTGAAGAGGGATGGGAGCCCGGAACAGAGAAGGACAACCTTGGAACCGGGGCCACACCCTGCTGACACGAGCCCACTCCCAAGGAAGGAGGTACAAGAGGACTTTATACTGCCAAGACTCCCGGAACCACAGTAGACAGCGCCACAGAAAAATTCAGCGCCGTACTAGGGGTCATGGTGCCTGCAGCCCAGTCACGATCCTGAAGATGGGTCGGCTCTGAGTGAGCCGAAGACCAAAGGATCGGCTCTGGAACCACGGTGAAGTCCATCAGTGGAACCAAAGTGGGGACTGAAATAGGCGTTGGTGCTGGGTGCTTTGATACCTGCAAGGAGGTCAAAGGAGGAGCATATCTAAGAGCCCATGGAGAAAAACTCTCAACACAAGTTGAGAGGGGAGGTCTGGAAGATTTTGAAATCCCTCTGGCCATCAGCAGCTGATCCACAAGTCGCACCACGTCCAATTCTGATAGGCTCCTGGAAGATTGAGTTGATATCCCAGGCAGAGAATCGGGTCATTCCAAAAAAGGGCTATATTGTTGCCCAAAGAATGGATCTGCTGTGGGAGAGTATCGGGTCCGAGGGGCAAACTATCGGCACAGTGGTCTCAAGACCAGAAATATGTAGAGGAAGGAGGGGGAAGTGACCGGTGCTGGAGTTACTAGTGTTGGTGCCAAATAGGATGGGGCTGAAGTATGAGTTGAAGGCATAGTCACTGCAGAATATATTATCAGTGCTGTGGCTGGTGTCGAGGCCAGTGTTACTGAAGACAGCACCAAAGTGGCTAAACGCGGCTTTGGAACAGAGGATGGCACCGTGGAGGATGGTTGAGTCCCCATAGCCGAAGTTGTTGGTGCCGATCTAGGTATTTTTGGCTTGGGTTCAGACTTATCACCAGAATGAAGTGAAGAAGGAACAGAAAGACTTCTTTTTTTATTTTCTTTCTTTAGAGGGGGTGAGCTCTCTAACCCAAAAATAGCCTCTGAAATAGGTGTATTTAATAGGCCTTTAAGAATCAGTTTCTCCTCTTGTTTAGGGTACGAGAACGGAACCCTTTACAAATGTCACATGGTTGAACAGAAAGATGTGGGACACTCAGACAGTAGACACAAGATACAGGACGTGCCTGAATTAGGCATTTTTCAACTGCATTGGTCGCATTTGCCTGAATCCTGCTGTCCCTTTCTTCTCAGACATGGCGGGAACAACTAAAGCAAACTGTTTGTCTAATATCAACAAAATACGATACAAAATACAATACAAAGAACAAACTCTAAACGGAAAGACAGATAGAAAAGCATTTTTTTTTTTTTTGGGAAGGCAAGGAGGAATATCAACAATGGTATGTAGATTACCTCAAGAGGTAAGGGAAAGACAGTAGAGCGACAGAGAGGGAAGGCCTGTACCAACAATGGTACTAAGATTACAGAGTTGGTAAGGGAAAAAAATTCAATCAACAGGGGTATAGGTTTAGCAACTAATGAGAGAAGAGATTACAAAGGTAAGAAAAATTCTGTGGAAAAAAAGGTTTTAGAATAATAATTTTTATAGTACTTAGCTGAGAGCTGGCTTGACGCATCTTGATATCTACATGGGAAATGAGATCTGAGGTAATAGGGAGAGGGGCACTATGGGTAAAGCTTAGCTTGAGATTTTTTTGGCTGGCACGAGCTTCTTACAAGGCCGACTCCATTCCGAGGATGGAACAGACACCCATCAGTAAGGAATGAATGAAGATTATCATCAGATTAGCAGTTACAGCTTTACCATGGAGTAAGGGGGTCAAGAACTGCAACCAGAGCCCTTGGTCAACATTATACTGTTTACATACCCTTTCAAAAATATTAATAAAATTGTCAAAATTATCATCCTCTGTAAATTGTAGAAGAGATTTACTGACCTTTGTTGCTTCTAGGGTTTGGTTACTCCCTTACCCATTACCTCCATGATCTTGGGGAAGAATCAGCATCTCCTTTTCATGTTGCCTGTACCTCTCATTCTCTTCAGCTTCCAGATGTCTGTCTCTCTGCTGCTTCTAATTCCATTTGTTTCTCTTGCATCAGTCTCTCTGCTGATTATATTTCCAAACGTTTGGCCTCCAGTTCAAGTCTCCAACTCCAAAAAGATTTTTAAGTCCTCTGTGGAAAAGCTGAACTGTCCATTTTCTGAGAGTTATACATCTCCAAGGACAACCTGTTGTCCTCCTGGTTGCTGGTTTGTGATACAGCTGTGACTAAGGCTACAATCATTTCAGCTTTACTCAGGTTGGCATGCCCCAGTCCTTTGGCTTGGCACATTTCAGCCAACTGGCTTATCAGCTTGTCATACTCCACTGCTGACATCCTTGCCTGCTCTCCCTGACTAACTAAACTAGTAAAAATAAACTATTGTGATGTGAAACTCTGAATGTTCACTGTGTGGCTGATTGAGAGTACAAACACCTTCTTTAGTGATCATTGTTTACAGACTACAGGAAATTCAATATCCACACCACTGAATCCCAATATGTGGAATTCCACCACTGCCAATTAATATAATGTGACACCGCAACACTGACTCAGTAATCAAGGAGCCTGAAGCCTCACCACTAACATCAGTGGGGGCCGTACATAGGATGACAAGTACCAGCACAGTTAAGTGCAATTTCCCTTAAGAGTACACACAGACCACAGACAGTCTGGGGCTGGTTTCTCCCTCTTTCTCCAGATCGCCAATAATACTATCCACTGGCACTGCTACAGAGTTGAGATTTCAGCTGAGGGGGCAAGCCAAGACCTCCAGCACCCTCTCTGTCCAACCAGTGCTTTGTGACCCTGCACAAGTAGCTGACACACATTTCTTGAGGTTTGACTTATATACAAACACACACACACACCTGGGAGAGGCTGGCACAGGTTTACTAGCTATGCCCCCTTTTGCCCAGACTATAAGGTAGTTATCACGGTTTACCATCAGTTAACCGATTACAAGACAGACAAATTGTGTTTTTCTCGAACCAGAATGTCGGAACTCGTATAACTGAACGTTCAAAATAGCAAACAATCTCCGAAAATGTCGAAATTCACATTTTTGGAGTCTCATCACACTTCCTGGAAAAACATTACTGTCTGTTGTACAGTAAATAATATGTTTGCAGGGGGGCAAGCCCCCCTGCCACCCCCATGTGGGGAGCTGCCCCCCACTACTTTAATGTACAAACTCCGGGATCGCACTATAGTGAGGGAAAGGGTACATTTCCCGATCCCCACTATAGTGAGATATGTACCACAATGTCGAACCTTACAACAGCGAATGCTGTATTGCATTCGCTATTGTACAGTTCGACATTGTGGTATTCATGTTGACAGTGCGAATCAACATTTTCGCACATATGAACATCGCACAAGTTGTATTTTGTTAACTAATAGTAAACCAGTTATCACTGCCACCAGCCACGTCTTTATCAGCTACTTCAAGGCCCTTAACAAAGGGTGTCCAATCTTACTGTGTAATGTTACTATTAATCCAAATGGTAGTTTGACCAAGAGCAAGGCTATTAGGAGTGGCCCACAGTGTCACCAAATAAATATGCAAGTACTCTCAAAACTTAAATATGTCTCACAAATATCAGCCACAATGAAAGGTTTATATATATTTAATTATAAATAAAAAAAACAAGAAAATATTCTGTATATAACCACAGTTACCATCAGAGTTCAAAATCACAGGAAATATTTAAAACATTGCAGGACAGTCTCAAATAAAGAAAAACATCTAAATTAAGCTCAGCTACATTTCTGACTATTTCTAAAATAATTATACTCTTCCCCAGACTTAATTACAGAGCAAGCAGGCAGATGCGGTGAGTGGATGTTTGTGTCAGGTCAATGACAAAATGCTCAGTCTCTCTCTCTCAGACTTCCCAAATTAATATCACAAATATTACTGCTGGGATATTTACAGAATGACATTTCTTGTCATCTGACTTGAGTTCCCAGACTCAAAAATAACCACTGATGCAGCTGGTGGCATTTATGATCTACCTGTGAAAATACACAGGCCTCAGATCTTCTGGCGAATGGTGGAAGTAGTAAAATGTACATTCCGCCACATTTAAAGACAATACAAAAAAACTTCTCTAGTACAGACATTATATCTCCTGTTGACAAACTGAAAAACATCCCCCCCTTTATTACGTGGTCAAAGTAATTTAAATTTTCAGCTATTTTTGTGTTTTAGTTTCCATTGTTAAACTATATACATCTAAACAGTCACAGTAGTGCAGGTACACTTCTATTCCAACAGGGCATGCTGTGATTGCATTTTACAAAATCTCTCTAGCACACGTCTGTACAAACCATCTTATATGACATACAGTTGTAATACATTTGTAACCCAAGCATATGAATCATGTTGATATTCACAAATGGCAATTATTTACAAAATTCTAGCTAGCTGGGCTGGCAGTATCTCCTTTTGTGACACAATAAATACCACCTCAGGTCTCCCTTGAAAAAAGGCTTACTGTAACTAAACAGATCAATAAAAATTAAGCACACAAACAGTTGTATTTTGTTTTATGTGAAGTTCCTATACACCACTAATGCAAGTTAGGCTAACTTGTACTTCCAACAGAACAGTTTCTGCCAGCTTTGTCAGAGTAGAAGGACAAAGCCTCGACTGTGACCCAAGTTAGAAAAAAGGTTTGGGCATATGAGAGCGCTGGCAGGGACAGAGGAATGAGTAGGCTTTGTCCATTCACCTCTCATGGGGGGGGGGGGGATTGTGCAGCCAGGGTCACGCACATCAGCACAATTTTTCTTTTGGAGAATGGAGGAACCTGCCTGTGGTGCTTACTGGTAAACGAGTCTGGACCATCTTGGTGGATTATGTCCCTAGCAGAAGGGAGACAAACCAGCACAGACACAATGTATATCCTACTTAGAGGCTGCACCCCAAGCATGTGTGGGGAGGCAAGGACTAAAGCAGAAAATCCTAGGATGACTGCCTTGATAATGGGTCCCATGACTGGCTCTACCCACAGGGGATACAGGAGCTCAGTTGATAGCAAAGTGCCTGATTGTACGGAGTGGGCAGAAAAAGAATAAAAAAAAATTCTATGCACTTTAAATTGATGTATTTAGCTCTTTACATCACTTTTAAAGAAAGGGTGATAGTATAGTAGGTTAACTATTCATTCAATAAAAATGCAACAAATAAACATACTACAATACTCATAGCAAATTTATTAGACGTATTATAGACTCCCTCCAACATGCACTACCATAAGTTCTTTGGAATCTCACTGAAGTTCAAACAGAGCTACCAAAAGCAGCATTACAATGGATATCTGCTAAAAATGTTAACTTTACAACACTATTTAAATTCAGTGTCATGCTAAAAATGTGCAAATGGAAAAACAAAAACACATCTTATGAATCTAAAGCAAGACCACCCCATTTAATATTGTTTATAAATATACATGGAAAATACAAGTGCCATGCAAAGTTAAAACAAACGTATTTACAGCACTAGTTGTGGTTCAAAACTAGTTTTTCATTTTCTCCTTACATGCAGCAAGTAAGCACTGCTGTACCTCATATGGTTTGTTATTTAATAACAAAGAATTGCACATTTTAGACACAGCTGAACAGTTAATATTTAACACAGCTATGTAAAATTCTGAAAGTGACCGTGAGTATAACTGTACCACAGGATGTTGTCTGGATGATGTTTTGCTTACAAGTTATACTAGTGATGGCGAACCTATGACACGCGTGTCAATGGTGACATGCCACAATGTTAAAGGTGAAGCACCAGCATTCATCATCAGTTACCAAAGAAAACGAATGAACAAAAATACAATAAACATGTGATCCTGCACTTATCCATTAAAACTCAGCAACAAAAAAGTCATTCATTGATATTAATCAAATCAAATGGAGTGCATTCCAGATTTTTTTCAATTCAACTCAATTACTTTTAAAAGTAGTATAATACATAGCAGCACACATGACTGGACTGTATTTTTTTTAAATAAATGACTATGTAAAGAACTCTTTCTCTTGTGTTCGGGGGAGGGGGGGTGACATGCCAGAAGAGTCAAGACAGGCATTTTCCAATTTTTTGACATGCCGAGCCCAAAAGGTTTGCCATCACCAAGTTATGCCTAACCTGCTAAAAACAAATACCAGCTCAACAGACTTTCAATCTCAGCCAAGCCATATGCATTTGAAAAAAAAAAAGTACTTAAGTGCCTAATTTGAAATTCCAGACAATGTGTTTCTGTACAGCATACAGCTAAGGTACCAATCCTTCAACAGGTTATTCTTCTTAAAGTTAAAACTAGCAGTCAATTCCCTGAATGCAGATGTTCAAGTGCCAAAAATGTCCAATTTTCAGCACAGTATGATAGTCTATTTTGTAAAATAACAGGTCTGTCTACTTTTTTGGTTTTAAATAGATCCGGATATGAATCAGTAACAACAGATTTACAGTACTCGGGTAGCAGTAGAGTGTTATTACTTTCATAAAAATGTTCATAACTTGAGGATTTGACCCCATTACGATTTTATACATTTTCCATTAGCCTGCAAAAACTTGTGGCTGTAATGGAGGTGGCAATTTGTCATTTTCAACATTCTCTGAATCTATAGCAACCAAAGTCTGTTTTTTCTGTTTAATATCCAAGGGATACTTGTCAACTATATCTTGAACCTCCTTTGCTATTCCATCAGTCCAGTCTATAAGATCTTTTTCTAGCTTCTTTGCTTCAGCAATAATCTTTTCCTGTCTCTCATTCATTTGTGAAAGGAGTCTTCGATTTTTATAAATCTGTTTGAGACCAAGACAAATGTCAGGAGACCAATCCTCAGAATCTTGTTTCTTAGGAGATGCCTGTCCAGACATATAGCGTTCAAACTCTTCCTGACTTAGGTTCAGTGACTGACCATCCAATTTTTCAATGAAAGCAACAGCACAACACTGCAAATAAAAAAAAAGTGTATCAGCATATTTAAAAATGAAAATTTGTTACATTTCCAGTCTATGCAAGCTAAAAACAATGCTATTAAAATAACCTTCTATAATAAAATACCATTGATGGGATACTGATTACCAGGTCATAGCAAAAGGACTCATTAAGCCAGCAGACATTACAGTCATATGGAAGCCAACACAGTTGTTTGTCAGGGAGCAGTCATCTTGATAGTAATCTCACGTCATACACGGTACAAAGGCACAGATCTTTTTTAATTTCCACTAGAGAAAGAAAGTGCATCTTTAGGGAAAGCAGAAGTCCAAAAAAATGGTGGTGGCTGGGGGGTGGGGGTGGGGGCAGCAAATGTGAAAGATACTCTGGATAACTAAGGGGATGACAAAAAAAAGAAAAACAGATTAAAAAAATGTAGGCGAGAGAAAATGGTGATGTACTACCAATCTAAAGAAAAGTCACCAGGAACAGATGGTATTCCTGTGGAAATTTGAAAGCTAGAAGGGAAGAATTTAAAAGATCTGGAAGGATTTGTTTAGCAGTATTTTAAAAAGAGAAGTACCAACATCCTGGAAGAACGCTGAGGTGGACCCAGCAAAATAAGCCCATTTCGATTCTAGACCATAATTATAAAGTGTTTAGGTCTCAAATGGCTAAATGAATGGCAAAGGTGATGCGAACATTGGTTTTGTGAAGGGGAGGCAAACATTTGACAACAGTAGAACAATAATGATCCAGAGAGAAGCATAATGCAAGGAAAGAACACTGTTGTTGGTGGATCCTGATGCAGAGAAAGCATTCAAGAGAGTAAGCTGGGATTCTACGAGTAGGGGAATGGAAGCATTTGCGTTACCTGATAAAATAAGGTTGATTAGGAGAATGCATGAAGGATTGCAGGCAAAAATTTAAGTGGTGGGTTTCTCTCAAGTTCTGATTGAGCAGAGGAACCAGGCAGGGGTGCCCTCTTTCCTTTTTGTTATTTGCACTATATTTAGAACCACTGGCAAAGAAAATAAGGGACTCAAATTCCAGAATATAGTCGGTATGGTAATCAAGAAAAGTTGGTTTTATTTGAAGATGATATTGTTTTCCCTCTGATAAAAACAGAAAAGGACATCTCAGCATCTCAGCACTGTGAAACATTCTGAGACAGTTTCAAGTCTTTTCAGGATACAAAATTAATGAAGATAAAACAAAGGCAATAGCTGTAAAGCTATCTACCCACACACAAATTGGTTCAGTAATGCCCATATTTATGGGAATAAGATAAAATGAAGTACTTGGGAGAATGGTACAGAAAGGATTCTGTTATGACAACTAATCATACGTGGGAATAGACTAAACAAATGATACTAAAACTCAGAAATTGGAAGCTCTGTTAAGAATATGGATGAGATACAAGTAGTGAAAATGTTTAGTCCCTTTAGTTTTATACGCATGTCAGGAATACTCATCAACCACAGGAAAAGTTGTTGATAGCAATTGGGAAGAGGGCAAGAGTCAAGTGGTAAAAGCTGATCTTTCCAATTGAACAAGGTAATTTGGGATTACCTGATCTGAAGGGGTATTTCAGAGCTAGAGAGTTTAGGCTATTATGCATAGCACAAGTAGAAAGCTATAACTCAAAAGTGGAAAGGGATGAAATGGGGTGGGGGAGCTCAAGAAATAGAGAGACTGGGGTTTTGGATGCAGATCCTTAAAGAAAATAATAACCATACAGAATATTATATTCAAAAAGCAGCAGAAAGTATTCTAAGAACTAAGCAAACATCAGAATGGAGAAAGGAGATTCGGACAATAGTAATGACTGCTACTGCTGTTCACAGAATAGTCAAGATGGGAGTGGAATTTACTGGAAAAATAGCAAAGAAACCGAAGGATTGGGAGCAAATAATTAGAGGGAGAAAGGCTGTACAATGGGAAGAGGCCAAGAATTCATTTGGACTGCAGGCTAGAGATTGCCTTTCCTATCAAGGATTGATATTAGACTATAGGCAAGAGAAAGGATAAGGGGATTCTAAGTGAAAAAAAAAACAGCTCTGGTAGAGTTTTTAATACAATATAGAACAGAAGCTGCTGTTAAAAAGGGACAATTAGTAGGGCATATAAAATACTGCATTACAACTAAAGGAATCAACCAGAGGAGATTAGATAAGATTGGGAAGAGAGGCTGGATAACAGTTCTCAAAAACCAATGGGAGGACATTATGTATATTTACCAAATATGCAACAAAGTCTCGAAAAATTAGGATTTTTGCTTGGAAGGGTTCCATAAGTATTTTTGCATCTCAAGCAGACTAAAGAATTTTTCATCAGGTAGACTGCACATGTTGGAGGCATGACTGGGAACAAAGAGGCAACTGGGAACATATTTTTGGAAGTGCAATGTGTCAGCAGACTTAAAAAATTTTGTACAAAATACAATTAAAAAATATTGGGTGAGCAAATGGGTGTAACTAAGGAGATGATTTTTTTAAGCTGGGATACAGGATCTTAGTTGCCAAGACACAGTAAGGCCTTGTTAATTTTAATTCTAGTGGTTGCCAAAATAACAGACGCTAGGAAACAGAAATCAACGTCTAAACCAACTCTACTGGATGTACTGAATACTGTAAGAGAGAGAAAAGAAACAAAGTGCAGTGTGATTTTTAGAAAAGGGTAGGAGAAAAAAAGGAAATTATGGGAACAACACATGCAAAATAATATTTTGGAGGAGGAGTGAGGTTTAAGAGAAGGCAGAAATTCATCAATTTATGTAATGTTGGATTGATTACAACTGTATAAAAGTATGTACGTGATTTCTAACATTTTCAACTGAACATGTTAATAGTTTGCTTTCTTTCGCATAAACATACGTTTGCCTTTGTCTCAAGTGAGAATTCAATAAAGGTAAATAAGTCAATGGGCTTAAAGAAGACAGCACTTGGACCTGAAACTTTTAGTTATGTACTCACCATAACTTTAGATGTTTGGGATCCATCTCGCCTACATTCTGTACTGATGGGTTCGGAGCCGATCCCTCGGCTCCGACTCGGCACGCTTATACTATAGAGCGAGGCCTCTTATTGGCTGAGCTATCTTTATCCCAGGATGCACCACCACTAATCCCCCAGATCTTGTTTGTCCGCATTCATGCACACATGCACAACTGTTTATATAACATTGTTAGATGTTTCAAGATGAAACAGGATTCGGATCTTCTGATATCCTCTGATCTCCAAGGAAGGGGGAAGGAGGGTGGGTTATTAGGAATGTAGGCGAGATGGATCCCAAACATCTAAAGTTATGGTGAGTACATAACTAAAAGATGTTATGTGATCCTATCTCGCCTACATTCTGTACTGATGGGACAGCGTCCCTAGCACCTAAATCCCGGGTGGCTCATTGGAAAACATTCCTGAGCACTGTGAAACCAAATGAAGCTCGTCCTCTAGATGCCACATCCAATTTGTAGTGGGAAATAAAAGTGTGCGGGGAAGACCATGTAGCCGCAGCACAAATGTCACTAATGGCAAGCTTAGAATGAAATGCTATCGAAGTAGCCATAGCCCTTGTAGAATGAGCTTTGACAGAGGTGGTAAGCTCTTTATTAGAATAAAAATAAGCTTGAGTAATACAGTCCCTGATCCATTTGGCAATAGTGACCTTTGTGACAGCTTTGCCCAATTTATTGTCTGCAAAGGATACAAACAACTGATCTGTTTTCCTTGTTTGTTTGGTCCTGTCTAAATAAAAACGTAACTGCCTGTGGACATCTAGTGTGTGGAATATGAATTCCGCTTTGTTAGAGTATTTTGGAAAAAAAACTGGAAGTTCTAACGATTGTTGTAAGCAGAAACTAGAACAAACTTTAGGGACAAAGGAAGGATTTGGCCTGAGGGATACTCTGTCTTTGTGAAAAACCAAGTACGGGGGTTTTACTGACAAAGCTTGAAGCTCTGAAACTCTTCTGGCAGAAGTAATTGCCACCAGAAAAGCTGTCTTCCATGATAGAAACTTTAGATCACATGTAGCCGCGGTTCAAAGGGAAGGAAGTCAAGGCGTAACACTATATCGAGATCCCATGGAGGTGCAGGATGAGAAATCGGAGGTCTTAATAGAGCAGCACCTTTCAAGAAGGTCTTACACAATCTGTTGCTCATTAAAGGTGGGTCTGTGGATTCGTGAAAATTGGAAATCGCTGCCAATTGTACCTTGATGGTAGAAACTGAAGAGCCTTGATTGAAGAGAGAAGTTAAAAATTTTAGTACTTCTGCCACGGGAATAGAAATGGGGTCCAGGCCCCAGAGTTGAGCCCAAATAGCAAATCTTTTCCATTTGCTAGAATACAATTTCTTTGTAGCAGACTTATGGGCCGAAGATAATGTGTGTACAACATCTGGATCCAATGTATGACTCCTGACTATAGTCGGAAGAGGAGGAGCCAAGCCGTCAATTTTAAGGTGTGTAGGGACTGGTGGAATAGTCCCGACTGATGAACCAGTAGGTCTGGGATCTGATCCAGGAACCATGGACCTTCCAGAGCATATTTCCGAAGATAGGGAAACCATACTTGACGAGGCCAGTAAGGCGCAATTAAGATCATTTTGCTCCCCAAGAGAGATGCCTTTTGAATCACCCTGGGAAGGAGAGGAACTGGAGGGAAGGCATAAAGCAAGCCGGTGGGCCAAGGACGGACTAGTGCGTCCATGGGGCTCTTCCCTGGAGCCGGGGTTAGGGAGAAGAATTCTTTGCACTTCGCATTCATAGGAGTCGCAAAGAGGTCGCAACACGGAACTCCCCATTTGCTGAAAATCTGACTTGCAACTGTCATATTCAGAGACCAATCGTGAGGAGAGAGGATGGTTCTGCTCAATCTGTCGGCTATCACATTGGACTTGCCCGGTATGTGAGTAGCCACTAGGGAGCGTTTGGTCGAAACTGCCCATTCCCAAACTCTCATGGCTTCTCTGCAAAGAGGATAGGATCTGGTCCCTCCCTGTTTGTTCAGGTACCAGACAACTGACATGTTGTCTGAGTGAACAGCAATTACGCCCTGAGGGAGATAATCGTGAAGGGCTTGAAGGGACAGAAGTACTGCTCTCATTTCTAAGATGTTGATATGGAGAAGAGTCTCTTCCGGGTGCCATTTGCCTTGGACTGACCTGCCCAGGGAATGCCCCCCCCCCCATCTGGGAGGCGTCCGTGGTCAAAGTGGCCGCCGGAGGAGGTAGAACAAAGGGTCGTCCCTGATCCAAAATGGAGGGCACTAGCCACCAGCGAAGGTCCCGTTTGCAAGATTCCGTGATCCATATGAGGTGACTGAGAGGGAGTTCCTGAAAGGACCACTGAGCTGAAAGAAGCCACTGGAGAATTCTCATGTGCAACCTTGCCAAGGGGACTAGAAGAACCGTGGCGGACATGGATCCCAATAGCTGCAGGACCATCCTGGCTGGAGCTTTGGACCTGGGAAGTAAGGCTCGAACTTGAGTCTGTATGGTTTGTATTCTGTCTGTAGGTAGATAGACCCGCATTCGGTTTGAGTCTCTCTCTACCCCTATGAATCTTATTCGTTGAGATGGCAGCAACACAGACTTTGGCCAATTGAAGGTGATTCCAAGGGAACTGCCCAGTGATATAGTGGCTTGAAGGCTCTGCAGTAGTAGATGCCTGGAGGTGGCAGTTAGGAGCCAGTCGTCTAGATACGGAAACACCTGGAATCCTAGACTTCTCAGGTGAGCAGTCACGACTGCCAAACACTTGGTGAACACCCTGGGGGCTCTGGTGAGACCAAAGAGCAGCGCACGGAACTGAAAATGACTGCCTCCTAGGCTGAAGCGCAGATGTCTCCTGGACGCCTGATGTACCATGATATGGTAATAAGCGTCCTTGAGATCTATGGAGCACATCCAAACACCCTTCTCCAGCAATGGGAGAATGGTTTGTAGGGTGACCATTCGGAACTTGGACTTTCTGACTGAACGGTTTAGGATGCTGAGGTCCAAAATGGGCCTCAAGTCCCCGGTCTTTTTTGGCACCAAAAAGAATCTTGAGTAAGTCCCTAATCCGATCTGGTCTGCGGGGACTGGTTGGATGACTTTTTGCAGCAGCTTTAAAACTTCTGAGGCTGCAGTATCCCGCTGACTGGGTGGCGGGTCCGGGATTTTTTTGGACTGAGGGGTGGGGGATGAGAGAATGGGATGGAGTAACCTCCAGCGATAATTCGAAGCACCCATCGGTCCTGAGTGATAACTTCCCAGGCTTTTAGGTGCTTCGAGAAACGACCCCCGACTGGCTCCGGAGCTGCACAGCCGGGCAATCCCTCAGGGACTGTGAAAGGTTGAAGAGCCACGAAAGGACTTGCGGTCTCCAGTGTTGCGAGGGCCTCTGCCGCCTCTGGGACGGTGCCTTCCGGAAGAATTTCCCCCTCCCCTGCCTCTGGAAGGGGAATCCTCCTGCTGAGAGGGGTAAGGCTTCAGAGATCTACGGAACCACATTTTCCCTCCTCTTTTAGCCTTGGGATAAGGCCGAAAGGGAGTGGAAAATCGTGCCCCTACGGCAGTCAGAGTCTTACCCTCCTGTTCACAGCGGGTTAGTGTCTCCTTTACCTTGGGTCCAAACAGGGAGGACCCATCAAAGGGGGCGTCGGCAAAGGAAGACTTAAAGGCCTCCGCGAAATGACACAGGCGGAGCCAGGCTTGTCTCCGTAGAGCAATGCCTGTACCGCCGCTCTACTCGCCTTCGCCGCATAAGAAATGAGCCTCATGGACGCGTTTGAGATGGACGACATTGTAGCCAGCTGAGAGCCAACCGTCTGGGCCAGCTCCTCAGGCAGGTTACCCAAGAGGGTATCGGATAGTTCTTTAATCAGATCCCTCTGAAATCTGGTAAAGTGCGTAAGGTAGTTCAAGGACCTCAATGTAAAGGCCGCTGAACTCAGGGTGCGCTTCCCGTACCGATCCATGCTCCTAGACTCCTTATTAGGAGGATGGACAGACGTCGAAGCCTCTGCTACATCTTGCTGGGTAGCAGATGCCACCACCAAAGCATCTACAGCCACACCTTTAGTCAGAAACTCTTTTTCAGGGGGTGCCGAGAGGAACTTATTCGGACGAGCAGGCACTGGTTCCACAGAGTCTGGGTGTTCCCACACCCTTCGACAGATCAAATCCAAGAGCTCATCGAAGGGCGGAGACACCCAGGAGGCGGAGGGCTGAGCCCCGAAGGCCTTCAGGAACACAGACTCATCAGCAGAGGGAGGTTTGGACTGCCAGCCGCCTCGTTGTTTTAGGGCTTCCAGGATGTCTGCAAAGGAGACATCCTCCGAGGACGACTTAGGGGACCCCTCTGCATCATCGAGATCAGTGTCTGATGTAAGAGACTCATCAGGGGAGTCAACGTGCTTCCTCTTGCACGATCTCTTCCTGGGGGGTTCTTCCGAAGAGGCTTCAGAAGGACCTCCAGGAGGGGGAGAAACCCCAGTGGGGGTAACCTGAGGCCCCGGGGCTCCGCTGTCTAAGGACAGGGGGACTGCCAAAGACCCAGTCTCGGTATGCAGGGAAGGAGCTGGGGAAACCGTGGAGGTAGCCAAGGATGATTTGGCTAAAGCACTCCTCATAGCCCTGAAGGCGGGACCACCAGAATCCTGGGAGGGTCCCACCTCCGTGGCCACGACAGTGGACGGCACTCCCGCCGCACCAAGAGGGAGACTTGGGACTGAAAGCATCAATCCCGAAGCCTCCCCCCAGGGCCGAAGGAAGAAGTCCGTGTACTGAACTCCGACCCAAGAGCCGGAGTTGGAGCAAGGGTCGGGCCCGACCCTAAAACCTCCACGGGTTCCACCAGCACCGGCTCCAACACTGCCGAAGCTGTTGGAGGAGGAACCATAGTAGGGAAGTGGACCATCGGCTCCGAAGCCGAATGGGCTGGAGCCGAAACTAGCTTTTGGAACACCGGAGACTGGAAGAGTCTAAGGAGCACCCTGTCGATGTCTGAATCAGACATCTCGGATGATCTAGAGGATACCGATCGGGCCCGAACCGATTTCTCCATCGGCTCCGAAGGACTCTGGGACCGGCTCCGAATGGACTCTACCACTATCGGCTCCGAGGGAGATCTCAAGGCAATTTCCTTCGGTGCCGATAAGGACTTCGGCTCCGAGGGGGAAGAGTCTGAGCCGGTAACCCTTATCGGCTCCAATATCAGTGGAGCTGATAAAGGTGACCCGCCTCTCGATGCCCCAGTCCTCGGCTCCGAAACCATAGGGGTCGAGGCTGGAGGCATCGAGGCAGACCGTTCGGCCCTCGGCTCCGAAGTCCGTGGAGCCGATGGAGAAGTCTGCTTAGATTTTTTAGCAGTCGGTTCCGACTGACTGGTCGGAGCCGACGCTTTCTTCTTTTTTGAAGGAGAAGGAGAGGAAGCTAAAGCCTCCTCGAAGGATGGCTTAATTAACCCCTTCAGGATTAATTTGTTTTTCCTCTCCTGGAGGACTCTTAATGAAAAGGCGTGACATGCTACACGATTCTTGTAGGTGCTTGGCGCCTAAACAATAGACGCACGAGGAGTGGTCGTCCGTTATGGACATCTTAAAACCACACCTCGTGCATTTTTTAAACCCGGAGAGTTTGTGTTCTTTTGACATGGCCAAAATAGCCAAAACACAGTTGTCTGCAGCCAAAAAGAAAAGTTTGTCACAGTAAATATAAATATCTCTTTTTTTTTTTTTTTTTTTTAAATACAGTACAACGAAATTTTATACAGAAGATAGAGAGAGTCAAGACCCTCTAACTTAAACGGGCACTTGACCCACAAACAAAAAACCAAGATAGTAGAAGCAACAGGGGAAGGCCCCTCTAACTAAAACGGGAAACCTTCCCTGACAGGAAAAAAACACGAATTTCTCTACAAAACTAACCAATACACACTCGTATGACAACAATAGCTGTTAAAACAGCTTTTGGATTTAAAGCAAGCAAATTTCTGACAGGAAAAAGCCTAAATAAATAGTACTTAGCCCAGCCAAGTTGAGACCACGTCTAAGCTTTGTAAGCGGCAAACGAGATCTGGGGGATTAGTGGTGGTGCATCCTGGGATAAAGATAGCTCAGCCAATAAGAGGCCTCGCTCTATAGCATAAGCGTGCCGAGTCGGAGCCAAGGGATCGGCTCCGAACCCATCAGTACAGAATGTAGGCGAGATAGGATCACATAACATCTGATTATTCTGTATTATCACAAGGCTTGGGTTAGCAAACGGTGATACAGTTGTGACAAGTTTCTCAGAACATTTAGTAATATGGATGTAGGTGGAGAAAAGCTGCATATTAACATACGAAAGGGAATAAAAATAATACATAGAAAAGTATGGGTGAAATTGGAGAATGTGCAGTTATGAAAGTGTTGTATAACCATGAAGGGCTTCTGTGATGATGTGAGGTATTGCCAGCTATGCCAGGAGCAGTACAGCAGATGTGTAACATATGCCAGCACAACTGGAATCTAGCAAATAATTATATGTTATTTGCATATCAAACTGATTTGTACACATGCTTGTGTTGAAAATGTATTTGTAAAGTCACTTGTGTTAAAAATGTATCAACAGTGTGTCTTGCTGGCTAGAAAAAGAAGTGTACATGCATTATTGTAACTGTTTAAATGTATGTTTTAAAAGAGGATACTGGAAGAGAAGAGATTAATCTCAAACTTTGAAAAATAGTAAGAAATTAAATTACTGGGCCTAGGGACAAAGATGTTATCACACAGTTTTAGAATGAAGCCAGAGATGCAATGTCTGTAAGACGTATAGTTTACTGGCTCCTACAGGAAGAGTGGAAGGGTTTTATGATTTCCATGAGCTGCATCAGATCTTAGCAAGGCTCTCTGTGTGTATTTCAACACAGGTGCTAAATCCTGGCAGTTTCTAGCAATGGAGAGGTTGCATGGGAACCAGAAGTCAGACGACCAGATGTATGTGATGTCATTCTGGAATCCATCACTAAAATAATGTTTAATACTAGTTGAAACTGAAGTCACTGCACTCCGTTTTGGAAACCTGACATAGAAGGATCACTCACTCACTTAATCTTGCCTTACTGTAGCAAGAAACTTAACTAGGGGAAAGCAACTCTTGAGATCAGTCAGAAACTATAGTAAGATTAGTTAAGTACGTTTTTTCTGTGTCTGTGTGAAACTATTCATCTATGTTATTTTAATATTTCCTGTGATTGAAATGCTGGGGTTTATTGTAAATAGATATTTAGTATTTTCATGTTCTTTTACTATTAAATATATTTAATGTTTTCATTGTGCCTGGTCCTTTACAGAATATTTTGACCTTTGAGAGTACTCATCTGTTGGTTGATTCTGTGGCCACTCCTGAAAGCCTGACTGCATTGGTCAAACTACCATTTGTATTCATATTAATTTCACTCTGTATAATTGGGTACCCTTGTAAGGGCATGAAGCACTAGTTTCACAGAGAAAGTGGTGGAGGACTTGGCTTGTACACTCAAGTTGAGGACTTAACTCTAAAGCTGTGCCAATGGGGAGCCTTACTGGGGACCTGAGGGGGTGGGGGGACCCAGACCTCAGGCTGTGTGCATTCCCTGTGTGCTCTTAAGGGAAGTTGTGCTTGATGCAGGGAGCTGCAATCTGGAAATACTGCATGTATCCATTTATGTTTTAAGTGAACATCCATCTCCAGTGTCAGTAGTGAGGATTGAGGCTCCTTAATTACTGGCCCAGAGTGGGGATGCAAGATATTAGTGAGCAGTGGTGGGATATTAATTGAACTTTTGTAGCCTGTAGGCAGTCACTGAAGGTGTTACCTCTCAGCAGCAACAAGGTAAACATTCAGAGTTCAATTTTACAACAGTTTTATTTTTTTCTGTTAGTTTAGTCAGGGAAAGCAGGCAAAAATGTCAGCAGAGGATTATGGTAAGCCTACAAAGAACCAGTTGGCCAAAGTATGTGAAGCCAAAGGACTGGTACATGCCAACCTGACTACAGAAGAAATGAGTTCAGCCTTAGTCACAGCTCAGACCAGCAACCAGGAGGATATCCAGTCAGGTGATGAGAATTTGTAGCCCTCAGAAACAGGATAGTGCACCTTTTCCTCACAGGACTTAGACAACTTGACCTGGAGGCCAAACGTTGTGAATTAGAATCAGAAGAGAGACTGCGGCGTTTGGAGGCTGAAGAAAATGAGAAGAGTGTGAACATGAGAGGGAGATGCTGACTCTGCGAGGGTCATGGAAGTAATGTGGAAGGGAATAACCGAACCCCAAAAGCAATAAAGGTCAGTAAATTTCTTCCACAATTTACAGTTGGTGATAATTTTGATAGTTTTATTCATACATTTGAAAGGGTATGTAAACAGTATAATGTTGGCCAAGGGCTCTGGATACAGTTCCAGACCACCTTACTCCATGGTAAAGTTATAACTTTTGTTTCTAACTTGTCTGATATTGATTGTTTAAACTACGATAAAGTAAAGAATTGTTTACTTGAGTGTTTTAAGTTAACACATGAAGCTTACAGAAAAACGTTTTGTGAGCACAGAAGCAAGGCACATGAAAGTGTGTGAGATTATATTGCTGACTTAAGCACTTATTTTCATAGGTGGATGAGTGGGTGACAGGTCACCACTTCTGAAGGGCTGGCAGACTTTTTGGTGATGGAACAAGCCCTTAGCACTTTGCCTGAGGACATGAGAATCTGGTTGGCAGATAGAGAATGCAACTCTGCAAATGAGCTGGGGAATAAGGGAGATCTCTACTTAGCAAGGAGAGCATCACTGCACAGGAAGGGGATACCCAGTGCTTCACACAGATATAAGGGAACCCATGGTGGGCAGCCTAAACCATCCCAACAGAGTCCATCAGTAACAGGGGAAGCCACTAGTTCAGGTACACTGCCAGGATCAAGGGTTAAATCTTTTATATCATATAGATGTCCACGAAGGCAAGGTGGGGGAACAAGCAAGTGATAACAGTATGCCAGTGGAGAGTTGTCTGGAGACAATGGGTGCACCTAAGTATCACCAAAGTTTAAATCCGATCTTGGTGGATGGAACAGGCCACTGCTAAGAGAGAGACCATCTCTGATATAACTATTGTGAAGCCTGCAGTGGTTAGAGAGAAACAGAACTTGCTTGGGCAATCCACTCCAGTCAGAATTTCAGGAGGGGACCCCATTACAAATGCCTTTGGCCAGGGTTCATCTGCACTGGGAGGGTGGAAAAGGAAGAAAGCAAGTAGGTGTGCTTGAGGATATCCCTGCAGATGTCTTGATAGGGAATGATTTTGATAATGCAGTACCTTGTGTGCATGCAGTTATACACAGTCAAGCTTGGAGACATGGATGTTGGTCTGGTAACCTCGGGGAGACCCCACACCCGAAGCAATGGCTGATGAGGTGGCTATTTCAGGGCTGGTACTACACTGTAGCAGTGAGCCTAAAGGTGAACCACAGCTGCTGGTAGGTACTGATGTTCCCCTGGACACAGTGACTGCAAAGCAGAGGTGAATGGTAGTACCCAGGCTGACAGTGAGGCACCGCTGTCAGCGGATACCAGACTTCCTGTGGGAGGGGAACTGGGAAGAGTTGCAAAAATGGAGCTGAGACCGACAACTCTCAGACCCTACACTAAGAGACTGGAGGGAGGTAGCTAGGAATCTGCCCGATTCTCAAGGAAAACAAGAGTCTGTATACTGGAACAAAGGGTTACTGTATAGACAGTGGACTCCCAAGGACAGCTAGAGGGTGAGGTAATACAGGAGTCGGTAGTGCCTAGTGCCTACTGTCTGGCACTTCTAACCATAGCCCATGGCATTCCTTTTGCAGGTCAAATGGGCATAAAGCATACCACGAGACATATTATGCAGAACTTTTACTAGCCTAGGATTACAAGGAATGTAACAGGGTACTGTAGGACCTGCGAGCAGTGCCAAAAAGTAGGCAAAGCAGGAGACAACGTCAAATCCCCTTTGATGCCTTTGCCTGCGATTCAGGAGACATTTCAGAGGGTAGCTATGGATATTTTGGGGTATCTGAGTAACCCAGGTTCCACAGGAAAGAAATATATGCTGGTGGTAGTAGATTATGCTATTAGATACTCTGAGGCAGTGGCTCTGTCCTCCATTGAGGCGGAGAAGGTGACAAATGCTTTGTTAGAGATTTTCAGCGGGGTATGTTTCCAGAGAGAAATACTGACTGACAGAGAAGCCAATTTCACGTCATGCCTGCTGGCTTGTCTGTGAAAACGTTGTATGGTGAAGCACCTAAAAACACCCCCCTACTATCTCCAGACTAAAGGAGTTGTGGAGAGGTTAAACTCTACACTAAAGACCATGCTACAGGCCTTTGCAGACAAGTTTAAGAGACAGTGGGACACATATTTGCCCCATATGCTGTTTGTATACAGACAGGTACCCCCGGAATCCACAGGTTTTTCACCCTTTGAGTTGCTGTATGGGCATAGGATGAGGAGGCTTTTAGATTTGATATGTGATGAGTGGGAGGGCGAGTGTGAATCCCACAAGGAGTCTGCTGTGGCATATGTCCTGAACCTCAGGACAAGGCTTACGGAGCGCATGGGCTTGGCCCAGGAGAACCTGGCAGGAGCCTAACAGCAGAAAAAGGTCTGGTATGACAGGAATGCTCAAGCCTCAAGAGTATGCTGTGGGACAATAGGTGATGGTTCTCATTCCTGTCAGACACAATAAGCTGCGGGCAGCTTGGGAGGGATCCTTCATAGTGGTAAGGAAGTTCACTGATGTTAACTACATGGTAGAACTGCTAGGCAGGGCCCAAATTGTACCATGTTAACATGATGCAACCTTGCCATGAGAGAGAGACCCTGGTGTTAAGTATTTGCAGTAGGAGTCAGGAGGAGTCAGAGGGGGATCTATGGCAACAGCTAGCCAGCCAGCAAAATGCCAAGTTACTATGGTGGAGCCTAGATTTGGAGGCATATATATGACACTACATGCCAATGCAGATGTGCTCTCAAGACAGGATATGGGTTAACATATTCCCAGACAAGCCCATTTCTCTCAAGCAACATTTCTCAAAGGTCACTTGAAAACCTAGCTTGAGTCGTCAAAGGGGGGAGAGATGCGACTATGTGAGGTGCTGCCAGCTATGCAAAGAGAAGCAGGGCAGTTGATGTGTAACATATGCCAGCACAGCTAGCTGGAATCTAGCAAAGAATTGTATGTTATTTGAATATCTAACTGATTTGTAGAGATGTTTGTGTTGAAAATGTATCAGCGTGCCTTGCTGGGCAGAAAAAGAAAAGTGCATGCATTATTGTAACTGTTTAAATGTATATGTTTTAACATAGGAGACTGGAAGAGAAGAGGTTAATCTCAAACTATGAAAAATAGTAAATTAAATTACTGGGCCTAGGCCATAAAGATGTTATCTTAGTTTTGAATGAAGCCAGATACATAATGTGTTTAAGAAGTATGGTTTTATTAGCTCCTGTAGGAAGAGTGGAAGTGTTTTATGATTTTAAGACTTCCAGGAGCTGCAGCAGATCTTAGCAAGGCTCTCTGTGTGTGTATTATTGACAGTAAGGTGCTAAATCCTGGCAGTTTCTAGCAATTAGGGGTTGCAAGGGAACAGTAAGTCAGATGACCAGATGTATGTGATGTCATTCTGGAATCCATCACTAAAATGTTTAATACTAGTTGAGACTGAAGTCCAATGTCAGGTTTCCAAAACAGTGCTATGGAAGTTCACTCACCTACTTCATCTTGCCTTGCTGTAGTAAGCAACTTAACTAAGGGATAGTAACGTTTGAGATCAGTCAGGAAAATATAGTAAGATTAGTTAAGTACTGTTTTTCTGTACCTGTGTGAGTCTACTCATCTGTGTTATTTTAATAATTCCTATAGCTGAAACTCTGTTTATTGTAAATAGATCGTATTTTCATGTTCTTTTATTGTTATTAAATATATTTAAAGTTTTCATTGTGGGTGATCCTTTAGAGAATATTTTAACGTTTAAGAGTACTCGTATCTGTCTGGTGACTCAGTGGTCACTCCTGAAACCTTACTGCATTGGTAGAACTGCCATTCGTATTAATATTAAATTTCACTCAGTATGACTGGCTACCATTGTAAGAGCCTTAGTGTACCTGGCTTGGGAGTGTCTGGTGGCAGTAACTACCATATAGTCTGGGCAGAAGGGGACATAGCTAGTAAACCTGTGCCAGCCTTTCCTGGTGTGTGTGTGTGTGTAAAGCAAATCTCAAAGTGTGTGTGTGTGTGTCAGCTACTTGCAGCAGGGACAAGTAGTACTAGTTTCACAGAGTGAGTGATGAAGGACTTGGCTTGGACTCTCAGCTGAGGACTTATGTCTACATCTGTGCCAGTGGGGAGCCTTAGTGAGGACATGGGCAGAGACGAGAGAGAAACCCAGACCCCGGGACTGTGTGTGATCCTTGTGTGCTCTTAAGGGAAATTGCGCTTGATGCAGAGAGCTGCACATGGGAGTACTGGGTGTATCCATTTTTGTTCCAAGTGAACAGCTCTCTCCAATGTCAGTGGTGAGGATCGAGACTCCTTGATTACTGGCTCAGAGTGGGGATGTCACAGCTTCTATTAAAACTGGTCTGAGTACTGGAATAAATTTATCAAATAAAAAAAGTGCTTTTTCGCTAGCAGGATGATGCAAGAAAGGAACAAAAATGTATTGGAGAATGAAATCAAAGAGTATTATGACATAGAAAAAGCCATACAAAAGCATTTGAAAAAAATTAAAACATTACAGTTTATGCAGAAAGATATTTACAAGATAGAAAGGAGGACATTTCTGCAAATTTGGGTAAAATAGTAAAGGAGGATATTAGTATAATGAAAATTGTAAAAAAAGAGGTAAAAGAACACAAGAGTAAATGTGCCAGAATCTACAAGAGCTGTTCTCAGTGTAAGCTGCCCTGATTCCAAATGACCTGCTCTCAATGTAAGGCCTATATCTCTAAACAAGCTTACACCATAGGCCAGATTCCTAAAGACTTGCAGTCAATTTAAGTGGTCATTTACTAAGAACAAGTCTCTTGGAATTGGGACCTAAGAGTAATTTAATATCATACAGAATGAAGAACATAAAATTTCCTGAACAATTTAAGGAAGAATTTTAAAAAGAAATTACTGATAGTGAACTGGATATAGTACTTAAAGTAAATGTTGACTCAGTATAAGGTTCATATGGTACAGGGTGTGGAATGTACAACAAATTGACAGGCAAAGTTTTTTTTTTGTATATACTGAATAAGTGGTTGAAGGACAGTTTTGTTTATGAAGAGCTACACAGTGGGATAATAAAATTGATATGGGAGAACATTAAGAATGAAATTAAAAAAAAAATGGAGAGCTATCATGCACAACACAGATAACCTTTTTTTTTTTTAACAAAACACATCTTTATTAAAATTACCACATATGATATAGGCAATTTTACATTTATATAAATGAAAAACAAACATTGACACCACTTTAGCTGCAAACATTATGCATCACAGACAACACTGAAACAAATCTAATTGCAAATATTATACATCACTTATAATCTAACCAGTCATTGTCAGTTAAGCATTATACACAGCTCATTCAAATCCCGCCTTTTTTAAAACCTCATTCCTTCTCTGCATATACTGTTCCCACAATTCCCATTTTTTTCCTATGTAGTTTGCTCCTTCCTTTTTCTAAACATCCCAATTCCAGTCATTTTATCTCTGTTACTGTATTCACTACTTCTAGTCTTGGTTTAGACTTTGATTTCCATTTTCTAGTAATTACTTTATTCTTGACTGGAGTGCCTTGTGTGTGGAGTCTGCTTGTCCTCCCCACGGTCGAGTGGCCTCCGAAAGACATGCATGAATGGGCATGCCTTCGCTGAAGGTTGGGCTGGCAACTTGGCACCATAAAAATGTACTGCCAATCATTAGTGGACCGGAGTTCCGCTGTGGTGACCCCTAACCGGGAAAAGCCGAAAAGACAAAACTTTTTTCGCAGCCACCAGAGTTAGACTCAGCAAGGCTTTACTATGTCTAGGCAATTCTGATTCCGTACCATAGCTCAAAAAATGATTGCCCCAGTCAATACAATCTGCTCACCCAGCATCTCCGAAAGAGTGGTCTGCAGGGAATCTCTAAAGTCTGCCAACTCACTATACTCCAAAAAAGCATGTTCCCAACTGCCTCTTTCTTCCCCGTCACACCTTTAACCTTTGCTAGCCACCTGAGGAAAAATTATTTGGAGTCTACTCAGCATCTAAAAATACCTATATAAACACTTCCAGGCAATCAGGTGGTTCCCCAGTTGGCCTGAGTTCCAAAGTCATGGTCCAGCATCGGTTGCTGTAGTCTCCTCCCTGACGTCAGTGCGACAGGGGTATACAAGATGCAGCCGATGCAATTTTCTTCAGTTTTTCTTGCCCCAGATGTCAGGTGCCCCCAAAAAGGTAGGCAATTCAAATTGCTAATAAAACATACATAAGAAAAGCAATCAACAACTTTCAGTTACCAGCAAATACTCCCCATAGGTAGTAAAGGGTAGAAGACATAGGTACGTACCAGCAAGTAAAAGGGGAAAGAGGGAGGGTAACCTGGACTGCAGCAGTGTATACACTCTAACATCTACATTTATGGTAGGTACAAAACTGTACTATGTTCATGTTACACTGCTGCAGTCATTACACTTGGGTAGAATCCCAAAGCTGAGGTAGGGTGGCTGGTTCTATAAGGCATTAGGGGTGGCTATAAGGCCCTGCAGCACTGCAGTGTCAAAGCCAGCTCTGGACTTAGAGTATAGAGGCAGATGGTAATGCTTGGTGAAGGTATGTACAGAACTCCAAGTTGATGCTTCCAAAATGTCCTTGGTAGGTGGTACTCTGAGGGAGGCAGTTGAAGTGGCTGTTGCCCTGGTGGAGTGAGATCTAATGCAGTTAGGTACAGGTTTCCCATGGTGTGTATAGCAAAAACGTACAGTGTCCTATCCATTTTGAAATAGTCTATTTTGAAATGGCTTTTCCCTGTGCTCCTGCAGCATATGCTACCAATAATTGCTCAGATTTTCTGAAAGCTTTGGTTTTGTCCAAGTAGAAGCGTAACTGCCTGTGTATGTCCAAAGAATGCAGTAGTCTCTCCCCTTTATTCTGTGGATTTGGATAAAAAGTTGGCAAGTGAATAGTTTGGTTTAGAGCCACACTTGATACCACCTTTGGCATAAACGCAGGGTTAGTTCTTAAAGACACCCTGTCTTGGTGGAAAATGATGAAAGGTTCCACTGCCATTAGTGCCTGTAATTCTGAAACTCTTCATGCTGATGTTATTGCCAGGAAGAGAGCAGTTTTCCAAGAGATATATTTTAAATCTGCTGTGTTAGCTGGCTCAAAAGGAGGTAACGTTAATTTTCCAACACGAAGTTGAGGTCCCAAGTTGGAGTAGGTGCTCTAAGGGGCGGTCTTATGTTTTTAGTCACTCTGAGGTACTGTTTTAGCAAGAGTAGTAGGGAAAATTGGTGGATCCGTGGTGTAATGAGCAGAGATGGCAGAGGCGTGGATCTTGATGGATGAAAAGGAGAGGTCTTTGTCCAGCATCTCAGTTAAATATTGTAGTATCTGAGGAATATTTGGGACAAGAGGGTCAAGGCTGTGAGCCTGGTTCCAGGCACAGAATCTCTTCCATTTATCCGAATAGGCTTTCCTGGTACTAGGCCTTCTGGCCTCCAGAATGACATCCATAACAGCTTTGGAGAGAGGCACTGCTTGCTTGACTAAGGAATCTTCCATGCAGCCAGGTGTAAAGTCTTTAGCTGGCTGTGAAGTATCTGACTATTGCGCTGAGTCAGAAGATGTGGGATTTGAGGCAAAATTCAGGGTGGTCCTTGTGCTAAGTTCTTTAAGACTGGGTACCAGTGCTGGCGTGGCCAGTCTGGGGCAATCAGGATCATCTTTGGCTCTTCTTGCCTGGCTTTTACGAGTACCTTTGGAAGGAGAGTTAGTGGTGGGAAAGCATATACTTGTAGGTTTTTCCAGCTGAATGAGAGGGCATCCACTTTCCATGCTTGTGGATGTTAAGTCCTTGTGCAGAATTTCTGAAGCTGGCAGTTCATTGGGGATGCAAACAGATCTATGGCTCCACCATTTTTGTGTTATCATTCTGAATATCTGTGGATTCAATTCCCATTCGTCGGGATCCATGATGTAGTGTGTTTTTCTCTCCTGGCAGGAACTGTGCTTGCAGATGGACTTGATAGTTTAGAGCTGTGTTCCACAAGGTCATGGCTCGTCTGCAGAGGGGATAAGAGTGAGTGCCCCCTTGCTTGTTTATGAACCACATAACTGTGGTGTTGTCTGTCTTTAGTAGTAGTTGTCCCGGATGCAGAAGGTCCTTGAAGGCTATAAGGGCATTTTGTACAACTAGCATCTCTTTCTGATTGATGTGAAGATACCTTTGTTGTGCGGGCCACTTGCCCTGAATACATTTTCCTGCCATGTGTGCTCCCCAGGCGTAATCCGATGCATCTGTTGTCAGTGTTTGCCTGGCTGTGGGTTGAGTAAAAGGCTGTCCCTTGTTGAGGTGACAAGCTCAAGCCCACCATCGAAACTCCTGTTGAAGGCAAGGAATTAGTGGTATAACTGTTTCCAAACTTTGACGATGTTGAGACCAGACACTCTTTAGGTACCATTGTAGTTTCCTCATATGCACTCTGGCATATGGAATTAGTAGCATGCAAGATGCCATGCAACCCAAGGCCTGCATAATTTTTCTTGCAGGGAGTTGGGTTCTTGTTGCCATCAACTGAAAATATTGAGTCAGTTGTCCTTGCTTGTCTGGCGTGAGATAAGCCATCTGGGCAGTTGTATTCAAGCTGGCACCCAGGAATATTATCTCTTGTGAGGGCACTAGTTTTGATTTATTTTCGTTTACTGTATACCCTAGGCAACTTAACATTTTTACAAACGCCATATGCTTTAGAAGAATGTCCTTGCTCTCTGCTTGAATCAGGCAGTCGTCCAGGTACAGATAAATTTGAATTCCTTTCCGTCTACAAAATGCAATTACTGGCGCCAGGCACTTTGTGAAGACGCTGGGCACAGTAGATAAGCCAAAGGGCAGTGCAGAGAATTGATAGTGCATTGAACCAGCTATGAATCTGAGGTATCTTCTGCAGTTTTGTCCGATAGGGACATGCAGGTATGCCTCCTTGAAGTCCAAGGTTACGAGCCAAGCTTTCTTGCCCAGCATGGGAAGAAGCTGCTGTAGTGTCAACATTTTGAATTTCGGAACATCCAGGTAAGTGTTTAGAGTAGAAAGATCCAGAATGGGCCTCCAGGCTTTGTCCTTTCTGGGAAGCAGAAAGAGTCCTTGTCCTTGCTCCTGTGGTGGTACCTTTTGAATAGCTCTCATTTCCATGAGTGCTGTAATTTGTTTTTAAGCCTCTGCCCATTGATTTGGTGGCAGATTTGGCATTCCTTTTAACCTTGGCAGAGTGTGAAAGTGGAACCTGTAACCTTGAGATACAATGTTGAGAACCCATTTGTCTTTGGTGATCATATGCCAATTGTGATAGAAAAGTGCCAGTTTTCCTCCCAAGTGGGCTGCCAAGAGAGAGTTGTTTGGCAGCTGTAGTGGGAAGTCATTGGGGCTGTTTTTTATATGGTTGGGGCCTGTCTTCCCCTTCTTTCTGGCCTGATGCACCCCACTGTCAAGGCCTGTAAGAACCTTGTGGTTGACCTCTACCTCTTGGACGTCTGTATCTGCCCCTTTGAGGTCTGTCTGTAACTGGAAAGGACCAATTCTTTGTTGGCCAATTTCTGCTAAATCGAGGAGGCTGAACCTGAAGAAATCCTTCACCGTTTGCATAGATTTTGCCTTATCCTCCATTTTCTTTAATACCTCTTCTGCTTTAACTCCAAATAACACATCCTGCTGCAAAGGTGCATCCAATAGTTTTGCTTTAACATGATCTGGTAACATATGTTCTTTTAACCAAGCATGTCTTCTAATGACAGAACCTGTAACTGCTGCTCTACAGGAGGCCTCTAAAGAATCAAAACCACATTGCAAAGTATGTTTTCCCACTTGTTCAGCTGCGTGCAATAAATCCTGCATTTCCTTAAAATTAGAAAGATCTGAATCTGGAAGCATTTTTTGATTCAACTGAAACATCAAAAATTGCTGATATTTTAGCATGTGAAACTGGCAATTTAAGGCCCTCATTGCTAAAGTTGCAGACATGTATACTTTCTTCCCCCATCTGTCTAATGCTCTGGAATCTGTCAGAGGGGACTGGATTCTTTGCTGATGAGACCTTAACTCCTTTGGGTCCCTGTGAATTAGTTTCAGGATCAGCAACAGGGCTTTTATAAAGAAATTTGTGCGAGTCAGGGACTCTGTAGTATCCGTCAGGCTTAACTGGGGCTGGAGGTAAAGAATCAGGATTTAAGCTGGATTCAGTATCCACATCATTCACAATATCTAACACTGGCGGAATAGCAAGGGGTCTGTGTTGAGGTAATAAAAAGAAGTCTCTGAGCCTTTTCTTGGATTCTGAGTAATCCTGGCCTTCCCAATGGAAATGCTCCATCATGGTATGTAGGTTTCCTCAAAGGAGTAGTCCTCAGGCGGAGAGGCTAATGGAATTGATTCCTCAACATGAGAATCCTCATAAGGGGGTAAAGAGTATCCTAGGTCTGAGGATGAATCTGAAGAGATGGATATCTGGTTGGATGAGTCATAGTCTGCATCCTGTCTAGGTCTTTTATCAGGAGGGGGATGGGACCCCCTGATCAGAGTGATTAGGTCTTCGGCCATTTTGAGCATTTGTTTCTTAGGCATGGAGGACTGTCCTGGAGAATGCTGTATTTGTTTCTTTGTTTTTAAAGGAGGTTTAGACTTAGCAGAAGATTTAATGCTTAACTGAGTAGGTCTGAAAACACCCTCTGAAGCTACGGGTTGTTCAGCTACTCCGGATCTCTCTGAAGGGTTAGTTTCGGTAGGCTGAAAATCTTGTGCGTCCGAAGGCCCAGCCATCTCCAAGTGGGAGTCAGAGACGGCCTGTTGTTCTACAGAAGCGGTCATCAGGGGCTGCAAAGGCGCCTTGCTGAAAACCAGAGAACTGGCGACTGGCCTAGAAGAGGCTTCGTCATCAGTTTTGGGCCTCGGATGCCTATCCTTGTCTTTGAGCTTTTTATGTATTCCAGTCATCGGAAGATCCGACAGCATGGTGTAATTGAATTTTATGCCAAAATAATATTGGGCAAAATCAAACAGACGTTTAATAGTGCTCGTGTTAAACCTAGCACAAAACCGACAACCAGTGACGTTGTGGTCTGGGCCTAGGCATGGGATACAATAAGAAAGGAAATCCTTATGAGGTATTTGCTTCCCACAAGAAATACAGTTATTAACTTTTACTGACATCAGTCTGAGGCAAGAAAAAGTTTCCCCAACGGGGTACTTAGCTTTGTAGAAGACTTCGGTTCTGGATTCGGAATGAAAATCTCAGGAAGTCGGCCGACTGGCACTTGCTTCGGGCACCGCGCAGCAAGAAAGACTGAAGAAAATGGCGTCGGCTGCATCTTATATACCCCTGTTGCACTGACATCAGGGAGGAGGCGACAGCAACTGACGCCGGACCAAGACTTTGGAACTCAGGCCGACTGGGGAACCGCCTGACGGCAGGATAACCCAAGTGTAATGACTGCAGCAGTGTAACACGATGAACATATATATATATATCCCAATTGTCTCTGTGAATTGCTTATCCAACCTCTCTTCCCAATTGTTTCTAAGCTCCTCTGATTGATTCTTATAGTCATCATGCAATATTGTACATGTTCTAATTATTCCCTTTTTAATGGCAGCTTCTGTTCTAGATTCTATTTAAAACCCTACCAGTAGTGCTGGTCTTTCATTTAATACCCCCTATTTCTCTTTGCCTTCCCTATCAAGGATTGATATCACAGTATATGCAATCTCTAACCTGCAGTCCAAATAAATTATTGGCATCTTCCCATTCTATTACCTTTCCCTTTCTAGTTATTTGCTCCCAATACCTTGGTTCACTTGCCAGTTTTCTCCAAAACTTTCTACTGTCTGCATCCCTAACTTCAGTCATCCCTATTGGCAGAATATCCTTTCTCCATTCCAGTGTTGGCTTAGTTCTTAAAATACTTCCTGCTATTTTATGAGTATAATATTCTGCATGATTGTTGTCATTCTCCTTAAGAGTCTGCATCCAAAATCTCAGTCTCGCCTTGTTTTTTGAGCTTCCCCTGTATCATCATCCCTTTCCACTTTGAATTATAGTTTTCTGCTTGTGTTATGTATAGGAGCCTTAACTGTATTGACCTAAAATACCCTCTCAAATTGCGTAATCCTAGTCCACCTTGTTCTATTGCAAGAATCATCTTATCCCACTTGACCCTTGCCATCCTCCCCTCCCTGATAAAATCCTTCAGCTCTTTTTCAATTGCTATCCACAGCTTCTCCTTTTTGATAAAAACATGCCTGACCTGTGTACACGATTAAAGGGACTAAAACATTTTATTTAAGTGCATCTTACTATCCATATCCATATAACAAAGCCTCCAGTTTCTCAATTTTTGTATCATCTTCTGTTTAGTCTCTTCCCACATATCCTTAGCTGCCACAACGGTCATTTCTAATCCATACTCCTAAATACTTCATTTTATGATGTCTTCATAAATATGGATATTGCTGGACCAATTCATGTGTGGGTACATAATTACCTCTATCGTCTTTGTTTTAGCTTCATTAATTTTTAACCTGGAAAGATTTGAAACAGTCTTAAAATGATATTTTATACATAACAAAACCAGAAAAGGACATCTGCAAATACAGCCAGCTAGCTTTTCTTGACTGCCATACCAATTACATCCTTGAATTTCTGAGTCCCATATTTTCTTTGCCAATGGTCCTAAATATAATGCAAACAACAAAGGGGAAAGAGGATACCCCAGCCTGGCTCCTCTACTCAAGCAGAAATTATCAGAGAGGACCACACCCACTTTAATTTTCATCTCTGATTCCACATATACAGTCCTAATCAACCTTATAACTTTATCAGGGAAAACCAATGCTTCCATTGCCCTGAGCATGAAATCAAAGTCTACTCTGTCAAATGCTTTCTCTGCATCAAGACCCACCAATAACAATGATATTTTCTTACATTCTGATTCTCTCTGGATCATCAATGTTCTGTTAATGTTGTAAAATGTTTGCCTCCCCTCCACAAAACCACACTGATCCACATCTGTCAATTTTGGTATCACTTTTGCCATTATTTTAGCAGTTATAGGCAAACATTTTATAATCCTGGTTTAGTATTCAAATGGGCTTGTATGAAACTGGATCGGACAGATCTTTACCCTCTTTAGGTATTACAGCTACCACTGCTTCCTTCCAGGATGCCAGTACTTCCCCTCATCTTAAAATACTGTTAAACAAAACCTTCCAGATATTTCAGTTTCTTTCTCTTCTAGACTCCAAACTTCCACAGGAATACCATCTATAGCTGGGGACTTTCCTCTAGGTTGGTTATACATAACCATTTTATCTCATTACTTCCTATCCTGTTAGTAATTGAGCCTCATCTACTTGGCATATTTAATTCTTCCATAAACATTTTCATTTGTACCTTTTTGTGATTTACATATTTCACTGCTTTATGCCAACTTTCATAAAATTTCCAAAATATTTCCAATACTTCTACAGGATCCCATGTTATCTCAGGCTCCCTAAGCTTGATAACAGCCCTTTCCACTTTGTGTTGCCCGAGTCGTTGTGCTAAAAGTTTTGTGCTCTAGAATTATCAAAAAACATTTGCTTAACAGCAATCTTTCTCAACTCATGCATATTATAGAGGTAGTCCCTTATTTTCTGTTTAGCATTCTGCAGTTGCTCCTTTTCTTATTCTGAGAGATTCCCCCCGTTATGCAATACTTCAACATTTGTCATTCCCTCTAAATAATTCTCGTTACTTCTTAAACATATCTCCTTTCCTTTATTTCCACCCTAGCTTTAAACTCTACTTTAATTTTATCCTACTCCCTAGCTATATTTTCAGAAGGAAGTTCTATCTTCTGCAAAAGTTCCTGAATTACTTCCAAAACCCATTCCTGAAATTCCTCTCTTCAGCAGATTGGTGAGAAAGCACCAGTGTCACATTTTTATTTTAGTTATTATTGGCGCATAATCTGAAATAGTTATTGGGAACATTTCAAGACCTTCAAGTAAATGCATATATTCCTGTGAGATATAAATTCTGTCTAGCCTAGCCCAGTTTTTGTATCTTGGAGAATAAATAAATTCACTCCAAATTCTTAGTACTGAATCCACATTTTCCATGCCAAACATTTTCATAAACTTCTTCAAAAATCTACCCTTCTGTGTTGTACTTTCCCTTCTAGGTCCCCCAGACACATCTTCGTTGTTGCAAACCAAATTCCAATCTTCACCTATAAGTAATATTCCTTTGTGAAAGCGGCTCATTTCTCCCAGAATTTTCTTAAGCTCCATTATAGCAGTTTTAGGTGGGATATATATGCATGCCAGGGTAATTCTTCTCTCTCAGGTTAGAAAGTTTTATGGAAATAACAAAAAGGAAAATGGAAGGAAGAATGAAGAACATTATGGAGAAAGTATACATGGTATATAAGGGAAGGGATGTCTAGAATTGTTAAAGGTTTTGAGAGAAATTCTGACCGTTTTAAATAAAATGTAGTATGTGAAATTCATGGTAGGCGATTTTAGCAAGACATTTGACACTGTGGGTCATGCTTTATGGAATGTTAGAGAAGTATGAATATCACAATACTAGGATGAGTTTGTCAGTGAATGGGTGGATGAATAAATGAATATGCATAAAGTGTCGTAAGACAAATGTCCAGAGAGTGGAATATTGATTGCACTTGTGATGCATGTGATATTAAATGTAGCTTATAAAATGAAAGATGCTAGTTATGCGATGCAGAAGGAGGTGGTGGTATACGTTATTTTGACATATGTGGACAATAAAGTAGCTAAGAACACAACAGGATGAGGGAAGCGTTGATTTGTCTGAATGGCTGTTTAAAGGAAATAGTAATAAACTTGAATACAGATAAAAGTAAGAGCTTGGGTAATTTGGTGAAAATTGGGAGTGTGTATTTTTCAATGAATGACATGACTTTGCTGGGAATAAAATTTGGGAGAATTATGTAATTTTCATCCAATGGGAAGGGATGATACAATAAATGCATGAAATATGTCTTCTGTGGAGGACATGTAGAGTAGCATTCAGGAAAAGGTCTATAAAGTGAATTTGGTATTAACTGGAAAATGTGTATATGTCAAATGTTTATATTATCCCAGTAAAATATGAAAAGGAAATTGTGCAAGTGCTGTTTTCTTTCATATGGAATGAAGATGAAGAGGGTAATGGGTTACTCAATCCAGTTGTGTTTTCTGCATCTTTAAACTTAAAAGTGGATAAAGGAAGAAAATGACAATTCAATACTGAGAATGTGTAAATACAATTAAAACGTTCTGTTCTGGGAAATAGAGAATAACAGAGAAAGAATAATATGTGAATGAAGAAATGAAATATCAAGAAAAATACTAACATGGAAAATGAAAACTGTTGATACAAAAACAGAAAGATATGTTATAATAATGTGATGAAACAATATTATTTAAATCCATAGGAAACTTACCAGAAGTGATTAAAGCCATTAAAGTAAGGAAAAATGGTGCACCAAGACAGTGGAGCGTAAGGACTACATATGGAGACTGGCAATAAATAAGCTACCAGTAACCGGGAATATGCCATATGAAACAAAAATTGAAAAATTTGTTTATTTTGTGGGGAGGAAGAGACAGAACATTTTTAAAATGTAAAAGAGATATGAACCTCTGGAAAAACTGTAAAGCAAATTTTTTGAGAATATTAATAGCAATATAGACATGAGTAAGATTATGTATGTGTATTATAAGAATAAAAAAAGAATATGCGAGAAGGATAAGTAATTTATTTTATGTAATATGGGTTATATGGAATGTTAAAACAATGAAAAATAAAACATAGAAAAGTGCCTATAAATATGTAATGATTGTAAATATTTAAATAATGTGTTTATGTTATAATAAGTAAAAGACCACTAGTCTTTGGAAGACAGGAAGTGAAGGACTCTCCAAAGCTGTTCAGTGGTGCCAGAGGGCTGATATTGCAGTTTTGGGAATTCCAAGATGGAAGAGAGTGCAGCAGAGATGGGGAGAAGAGAAAACTTACTGAAGGAAGGGGAAAGGGTTAAATTGTTACAGAGTTTGAAATCGAGGGACTGGAGACACAAGCGCTGGTTGATTTGATTATCCAACTAAAGCCAAAGGTAGGAGAAGCAGAATGCTGGAGTGACATGGTAGAGAGAGTATTTACAGGAGATAACAAATGAGAGGTTGAACATAGAAGCAATGGCTGGTGAAGGGAAAACACTGGAGACATTCTTGACTAGTAGAGTAGCTAGTTTTAAATGTTTCCCTGTGCAATCGGGCTTTTGTTACAAGAATATAGAAGATTTGCAAATGCAGTAAAACAGGAACAGACTATGTCCAGCAGTAAGAATAAAAAGTAAAAATGATGGCAGTGTGAACAGGTATGACATTATAGACAGTATTATTTTAGTCTAGGATTTGACATTAAAAGTTTGGATAAGTTTGGGAGCTGAAAATTTTTGTTAAGTGACATTTGAAAAGCTTTAACTTACTGGAAAAATTTATGAGCGAGACTGAAAGTACAGTAGCACCAAAAAAGTATTTCAGAGCATGGTACTACAACTAAAAAGAAAATAAATGTGAAATATAGGACTTCAGATATGGATGAGTGAGAATGTTTTTTACATTACTGTTGTAAAGTACATGAAGTTAAAAATTGTGATGAAAGAAATACATGGACTTTGGGATGGGAAGTGAGACTAACAATGGATGTTAAGGATGGGAAATTCAACACATTTCAAAAGTCAATAAATGTGAATGGTAAGAAAAAATTTGCAATGTTTTTTTTTTTTTGCTCTTCAATGGAAAAACTTGGAGAGGGGGGAGAGATCTAACTGTAATAAGCCAATCACCTTATTATGGTGAAGTGCTTTTTTTATGCTCACTTGAAGAGCAGAGGGAATGGGACACTGGCTGAACAGCTAAGCTTCTGAAAATAAAGGTCTATATTAAATTATCGAACAGAACGAATGTCTAATGGCCAAAATATTGAAAGTGCCATTCGAGTTCTGGTTTGTGGGATTGGGGTGCAGTGAAGATCAGGAATTTTGCCCTTTCCTCACTGTAGTGCGATCTCTGAGTTGGTATATATAATTAGGGGGGGGGGCACAAAACCAAGTAATTTGAATGGTACTTTCGATATTTTGGCCAGTCGACATTTATAATCGATAATTTAATATAGACCCGAAAATAATATCTAGGTCTGGTACCTTATAAAGTCTGTTTTTGTTGGACCACAGAGTTAAGAATCAGGAGAAATAGCAGCAGCATTAAAAGCACCCCACAAAATTCCTAGAACTGGGGGGGATAATTAAGGGCTTTGGAGAATCCATACTCAGAAGCTTGTATCTTTTTTGAGACTCAAACTTCCTTTCCCATGCACTTAAAGAATTCTTCCATATTAGACAGTGAGAGAAAGAAGTCTTCATTAGGAGAATCAGAGGTCAGGGTGCCCTCAGATTCAGACCCATCAAGAATGGCAGAAGAAAGCTGCAAAACAGAGTCTATCCTTTCTTCAGATTCAGAGACTAGGAAGGAGATCTCTTCCTTTTTGCCTAGGTAGGCAATGGAGTAGAAGACTGGAAAGACTATTGCCTTAAGCCCATGTATAAAGCTGTACCAATCTTCCTGACAGAACTTCTAACTGGAGGGCGTAGAAGTGGGAGGACAAATGTTGAGATTTCAGACCTTCTAAGATCTCCAGACTGTTTCAGGAGAAGAACCACATGCCTGGACCTCCATCAATGATTGGGAGACTTCCCTCTCTTACCAGGACTTGATGAACTTCTTGCCCTCCCTCAATAAGAATAAAGCAATGTTTTCCTTTCTTGGCTAATGATTTCTAAGTCAGATCTGCGCAGATGTGTGTTATTGCTGGGACCTTAGCTTCCTGAGGACTTGGGTAAATCAAAATTAATCTGAGGGCTGTAAAACTATCTCAGTGGCCACTTTGTCTTAGATCACTGAAAAGAAAAAGACAAATAAGTCTCTTCAGAACCCTCTTTGGTTACTTTTTTAAAACTTAAAGTAGAGATCAGTAGAAGAGTCAGAAGCTACAGTCACAAGGGCCATGACCTTAATATGTCAGTTCTCAAAATAAAAAAACGTCAGAGAATTGAGCCTACTTCTAATTGTTATAGCTGTAAAAGATTTGCAAACATCACAACTCCAATGATGGGGGTTTCTGCCTAAACTGAAAACACAGGCTGCGATCATCCTTATAAGCTATTCGTACTTCACATTTTCAGTTCCTGACAGACATATACTAATATTGATACAACTTTTTCAGAAAAAAAAAAGGTTCACAATGGGATAGTTAGCTGCCCAAAAACTGTAGATGAAAGCAAACTAACAATACTAAAGCCTCTAACTTGACAAGACATCTGACCAAGCATGCCAATGAAAAAGAGTTTGGAGTTTTGGCATACATATATCCTTCTTACACCAGTATGCTCACATGCTTGACCAGACATATGTAGTGCAAGGAAGGTGAACACAAATTTAGAAGACTGACTGGACATCTAAGATCCTTGGCAGAATACATCTCATACAACTAAATGTTACTGTAACAGTGATCTAATGATGAACATCATAAGTTGGATACTAGCATCCCCTTACTGTGTCAGAGGGGTGGAGGTTCAAAAAGCACTAATAAACAGAATGACCTCTTACTTTCAGGTTCCAGTTCCCACTCGATGGTGAGTAACTAGCTTTTCAAAAAAAAAGGAGAGAATTAAATTATTTTAATTATTTCAATGCTGCTTAAATACCCAAGTTGTATGCAGTGACCGGTGTTAATACTTTGTACTTTTCTCCTCTGTTCTGCTTGCATTTTTAAGTTTATTCTGGGACCTCAGTCTTGCTTAACACTTGTGAGAAAGACTGTTTTTCTGTATTATTCCACACTTCTATTTACACAAGTAGAATTACATGTAAAAGCTACCCATTTGTATTTTAAACTCTGCTAGCCCATAGTTTTGCAGTTTAATTCACAGTGGTGGCATAGCTGTGTAATCCTACAAGATTTTGAGCCTTAGTCATTTATTACTGCATTTTTTCCATAAACAGTGTTACTGGTAAATTCCTGCACAGTCTGGTGCACCTTAAACTGCAGTAGAAGGTCAATAGTGAGAGAACGGTCTCTGCTCTAGTTTGTGCTTTAGTGCTTTTACACTCAGTTTATCTTTTCACCTGCTTAAAGTTGCATTCTGTGTCTGCCCCATCCTCCACGAACACATTAAGCTGAAGTTTCTGAAAGAATTCCCATAATGCTTTTATTTGATTGTATGCATCTCTAGCTAGCCTAGTTGGTTTCCTGCAACCCTCCCACTCTTATTGCTGGTGTTTAATAATAAGGCTGCGTCTGTGGCCTCCATCCCTTATAATAATCTGATTTCCAAAGTCTCTCCCTTCCCTCCTTCATTGCTACAGACTACTTTCTGATCTACTTTCCATAGATCTAGGATACTGAGTGCCCATCCATCAAACTAGTAATACTCTTGCATAAACCTCCTTTACCAAATATCGTCTCCTGTGCAGTTTCCAGGAGCTCAGCAAAGCTAGTAGTCCTAACCTGCATTCAGGTAGCATTTTACTTGTATCCAGTGCCATCCAGTCAAAGTAGGGTTGCCACCTCTTCATTTTTTTTCCTGGACTACCCGGAAATCAACCCGATTGTACAGTAGTCTGGCAAACAATGTACAAACTCCAGTATTGTTTCAAAAAAGAAACAGACTATCGGGGTTGGCTAAATCGGCATATTTACTATGCTTTTATTATTTACAGAAAAGCATAGTAAATCAGCAGAAAGCAGGCATTAGGAAAGGAAAAAGAGGGCGTTCATCAGCTGATGTCATAAAGATATCACAAAATGGGTGGAACGTGGACAGTAGAAGGGTGGAAATAGGCATGGTTACAGGTGATGTGAGGGGTTTGGCCTTTCTCCAGTTTTAGCCACAACAAAAGGTGGCAACCCTAAGTTAAGTTCCTTTGATTGTTAAACTGCAATTGTTATTTTGAATGATCACTACTGTTTCCTGCTTTTATGTGCACATTTCACAGATTTGTTTAAAAAATTATCTTCCTTACTGATGTAGGACTGTCTTGAAATTGCATTCAGCAAGGGATTTCCAGCTAGATGTTTAAGTGGTTTGTGGTAGCACTGCACTTGTGAGTCTCTTCTAGTATGTTTTTTATATTAGGTGAACTGAGCTTATGCATTTTGTGGCAGGAGGTGTTTGCCTGGTTTATTTGAGTTGGGAAATGCACAAAAGGTCTCATTGTGTAGTCATTTTTATTGGCAAGAGGGCTCATTAGTTTTCTGTTCTGCTAGAAATTTTGCGAGTCTGCATGAGTTAATAGTGCCCTGTACAGTAGCAAACACCTAGAAAGAAAAGTTCATAAAACTGTACCCTGTAAAGCAGCATCATAGGGCAAATACATTGTGCAAAAACCTTAGAGCAGCTAATTGGGAGTCAGGTGGCAACACCTACAACTTTAGTCGAATTCAGTATTTTGTAAACATTAAAGCTAGGAGAATTTTTGTACTGTTTAGCATAATCTGCTCTGATAAGCACACTTAATATTCTTCTAACCCCAATACACCACCCACTTGTAGCATACAAATCAAAACAGACAGCATGGATATGCAATTTCTTAACTTCTCTGTAGCTAGCTTGGTGGATCTGGGAATCTTGAGACAATGCAGCAACTGTCGCATGTTTATCGATAGCCACTTAATCCTTAAACACAGTATGCAAAAGGTGTACTTACACAATTACACTAGAAGCTAAACTCTCCCACCCAAGTGCATATCAGGTTGTTGAAACCACATACACAACACCCACCCTCACATCGTGCACAACACACATACACAAGACTAATGTATGCTGAGGCACTTAAAAGCAATTTTCCTAAACAAAGACTGCCTAGATCACCTGTTGTCAAAGCAAGGCAGTTGGAAAAAAAACACCACCTGACACCACACATATGGTCACTCTCAGTGGAACCTTAAACACTAAGCCCCTACGGCAAGCAAACACTTCCCAGTACTCTTGTCATAGAGGACTCTAATGTAAGATATACTGATGGTCCTCTATCCAGGCTGAACAAGAAGATAACTTAATTGCTTATCTGGAGCCAGAATCTGCCAAATCATGCATGAATGTACTCAAGTTATTATGCCACAGGTACCTGTATGATACCATCATAGTCAGTGTTGGTGTAAAATGACCCGAGATGTACCTCCCTAGACTATATGAAGAGAAACATTACGGGACTTTCAGACTGTGTGCTTCAGGCTGTTATAAGACTAGCACTGAACAGCATATTACCATCACAGATGACGATGCCACAGTATGACCAAAAATGGTTGATTTCAACAACTGGCTGGCTTTCTGGTGTCACTAAGGGGGTACAATATTTGTCAGCTTAGGAGGACATGGTTAACAGACCACAATGCTTTGCCAAGGATGGTGTGCACATCTACCCTCTAGACTTTCAAATAAAGGCTAAAATTTTATCCACCTCCATAGTGCCATTTTCAGGCAGTGCCAAATGGACAAACCTACTGACATAGTAAAATCAACTAAACTGAACCTCAGGGTATTACTGTTCAATGCTAGCAGCCTAAACAAACAAAAAAAAAAAACACTCTCTACAACCCCTCCTCACTCTTAAGAACATAGACACCTGTGCAGTTACCGAGACATTGTTTAAAGCTCCAATGAGTACCCCGGCAGTGCAAAGTTTCAGTGCCTTCCACACTTTTAGACCAGTAGCTGCACAGAAAAGGGCTAAAGGATAAGGTGTCTCAACATACAACAAGCACCCCTCTAGGATGGTCAAACAGGATGACGCACTGGAGTTCCTCCACATGCAGATCACTGTAGACTAAATCCTGTACCATATTCTTGCCAACTATAGGTCACCCTCCATGTTCCAAGAAATTCACAATGCATACTTGAACCCGTTGGAGACACTTACCATCCAACCTAGTACCCTACTCAATGGAGACTTTAATTACCCCTCTAAAGGCTTGGAATACCATACAGTCTGAAATCTCCAGGCAGAGAGATTTCTGGGCTTCGTAAATACAAACACTCTTGACCAAATAATTAATACACCCACTATAGGCTCCAACATACTGGGCCACATGCTTACAAATATGACAGAACACTGCATCCCCAAATGTCTCATCCTCCCTGTTAAGATCCAACCATAACGTTGTCTCCTTCAAAGTCAAAATCAACTCCATAATCCCATTAAAACCAGTAACAGGAACTATTGCAAGGCAAATTACTTTTTATTAAGCAATGAACTGTGAAAATTCAATGCGGCTTCAAACCCAAAGAATACAACAGCCTATGCTGACTTGCTCTCAAGCTCTGTACCGCCATGTCAATAGCTGCACATAGGCTGCTGTACCTAGCAGAAGCAAGCACAGGACCAGCCCTAGAAACAAACCTTCTGTCTGGCAATCCAAATTAATCGCCACAAAAGGAAGAAAAGTATGGCAAAAATCAGGAAGGGTAACTCACATAACAGAAACTCTCTCAAAGTAAATAGGCAAATAAGAGTGTTAATTAGGTCAAGCAAAGCCAAATTTGAGGTTAAGATAGCCTCCCAGGTGAAAGATAACCATAAGGCCTTCTACAGCTATGTCAGAAGGCTCAAGGGCAGCACAGAGCAATGTTATGAACTGGTGGTTCATCGTGCCACATTCACTAAGCCCGGCGACACAGAAAACCTATTAGCAGACAAATTTAATTCCAGCTTTACCCCCCTCACCCGCCCAATCATCTCTCAAAACTACCCCCAGCTATAACCCCCCCCCCCAGCTATAACTAGGAAGCCAGTACTGGCTGCACTCACTAAAGCCAAGAACATGGCCTCAATGGGTCCCAACAACATCCCAGGATGCCTCCTGTGTAGTTTAAAATAGAGTCATTATTTAACTTAGTCTTAAAACAAGCTTTATGCCATGTGAAAGGAGGACTGCAATGGTCAACCTCCTTCAAAACAGAGGACCTTCAACAAGTCCTGGAAACTACAGACCCATTATTCTGATTAGTCTTATTTGTAAAGCCATGGAAAGAATTATCATGGAAATTCTCAACAAGGACATAGAAGACCTCCAGACACTGGACCCATCCCAGTCTGGCTTTGACAAAGGAAGGGTATGTCTACTGAATCTGGTGAACTTCAATGAAAAGGCCACCAAGGCAATGGATGAGGGGAAAAGTACAGTTTTGTACCTACCACAAATGTAGATGTTCGAGTGCTCATACAGCTGCAGTCATAACAGATGGTTTATCCTGCCGTCAGGCGGGTCCCTCAGTCGGCCGAATTCCAAAGTCTAGGTCCGGCGTCGGTTGTCGTCGCTTCCTCCCTGACGTCAGTGCGGCAGGGGTATAAAAGAGGCAGCCGACGCCATTTTCTTCAGTTTTTCTTGCCCCAGATGTCAGGTGCCCCCAGAAGGAAGGCAAACATAATGTTATGCAAAAATGCAATGTAGATAAATCAAAAACAGTAGTTGCAAGCAAATACACCATAAAAGAGTACCCCAAAAGGTTATATGAAAAGGGTCTGTCCTAAGAGGAGTTGGAGGGAGGGAAACATGGACTGCAGCTGTGAGCACTCGAACATCTACATTTATGGTAGGTACAAAACTGTACTATGTTCATCGTGCATACAGCTGCAGTCATAACAGATGGGTAGAATCCCAAAACTAAGTAAGGGTGGTAGGCACTAAGTGGAACTAGGAGGGGCTAGGATGCCCTGCAGGACTGCTGTGGCAAAGCCAGCTCTAGATTTAGAGTATAGTGGGAGGTGATAGTGCTTGGAGAAAGTGTGCACTGAACTCCAGGTGGCTGCTTCCAAAATATCCTTGGTAGGGACCACCCTGAGGAAGGCTGCAGAGGTAGCTGTAGCTCTGGTGGAGTGGGATCTGATGCATGCAGGCACAGTTTTTCCATGAAATGAGTAACAAAAGCGTATGCAGTGGGCTATCCATTTTGAAATTGTCTGTTTGGAAATGGCCTTTCCTTGAGCACCTGCAGCATAGGACACAAAGAGTTGCTCAGATTTCCTGAATGGCGTTGTCCTGTCCAAATAATAACGAAGTTGTCTGTGAATGTCCAAGGAATGTAGTAGTCTTTCCCCTTTGTTTTGTGGATTAGGATAAAAGATAAGTGGATAGTCCGATTCAAAGCTACACTGGATACTACCTTTGGCATAAAGGTAGGGTTGGTTCGTAAGGAAACTCTGTCCTGATGGAAAATGATGAATGGTTGCACAGCCATGAGGGCCTGTAGCTCTGAAACCCTGCGTGCTGAGGTGATAGCCAGAAGAAAGGCTGTTTTCCATGACAAGTACTGTAACTCTGATGAAGAAGCTGGCTCGAAGGGAGGAAGGGTCAGCTTTTCCAATACGAAGTTGAGGTCCCAAGCAGGGACTGGTAGTTTTCTTGGGGGTTTTATATTCTTTGCCCCTCTGAGGAACTGTCTTAAGAGAGGATGGGAGAATAAAGGAGGATCTGTGTTGTATTGTGCAGAAATGGCTGAAGCGTGGATCTTGATGGAGGAGAAGGAAAGTCCATTGTTTAACATCTCAGCTAGGTACTGTAAAATTTGAGGTATATTTATTACCCAAGGACTCTGTCCCTTCTTTTGATTCCAGGCACAAAATAGTTTCCATTTGGCGGAGTAGGCCTTTCTAGTAGAAGGTCTTCTGGCCTCCAAGATGACATCCTGCACCTCCTTGGAGGAGAGAAACTGTTGGGAAATCAAGGAATTCTCCATGCAGCTAGATTTAGAGTTTTGAGATGGCTGTGAAGAGTTTTGTCGTTGTGCTGGGACAACAGAAGAGGGACTAGAGGTAGGATCCATGGTGGGGAATGCATCAGGCTCTTCAGGAGCAGATACCAGTGTTGCCTTGGCCAGTCTGGAGCAATGAGAATCATTTTCGGCCTCTCTGCTCTGGCTTTTAATAGAACTTTGGGCAGCAGAGAAAGAGGTGGGAAGGCATAGACTGTCAATGTTGCCCAATTGAAGGAAAGTGAGTCCACTTTCCAGGCCTGTGGATGATAGGTCCTTGAACAAATTTTTTTCAACTGGCAATTTCTGTGGGTAGCAAAGAGATCTATGTCTGGCTGTCCCCATGCCTGAGTTATCTTTGTGAAAATTTGAGGATGCAACTTCCATTTGTGTGGATCTGTCATATTTCTGCTTAGGTTGTCTGCCAGTGTGTTTTCCTTCCCTGGCAGGAATTGTGCCTGTAGTTGAATTTTCGCTTCCAGTGCTGTGTTCCATAGGGTCATGGCTTGCCTGCACAGGGGGTATGAATGAGTTCCCCCCTGTTTGTTTATGTACCACATCACTGTGGTTTTGTCTGTCCTTATCAGTTGGCCTGGATGCAGTAGGTCTTTGAAGGTCATAATAGCCTTTTGCACGGCTAGCATTTCCTTTTGGTTGATGTGAAGGAGCTTCTCTTTTCGTGCCCATTTTCCCTGAATGCACTGATTTGTCATGTGTGCTCCCCAGGCGTAGTCTGAGGCATCTGTTGTGATGATTTGAGTTGCTTGAGGTACACAGAAAGGAAGACCTGTGTTTCTTTGGCAAGCTTGAGCCCACTACATAAATTCCTTTTGAAGGCATGGAATGAGTGGTATAATTGCTTCCAAGCTGTGGCTGTGTTGAGACCACAAGTTTTTTAGGTACCATTGAAGTTTCCTCATATGTAGCTTTGCACATGGGATAAGTAGGATGCAAGATGCCATGAATCCCAGAGCCTGCAGGACTTTCCTTGCAGTTAGCCTGGTGTAAGTTGCCATTTTTCTGAAGTATTGAGACAGTTGCCCTTGCTTGTCTGGCGTGAGGTAGGCCATCTGGGTGGTTGTGTACAAGTTGGCACCCAGGAAAATAATTTGTTGAGAGGGTATTAGTATTGATTTCATTTTGTTGACTGTGTATCCCAGGAAGTTCAACAGTTTTATTACAAACGCCAGGTGCTGCAGTAGTATGTCCTTGCTGTCCGCTTGGATCAGGCAGTCGTCCAGATATGGGTAGATTTGTATCCCTTGTAGTCTGCAGAAGGCGATTACTGATGCCAGGCATTTCGTAAACACTCTGGGTGCAGTAGATAAGTCAAAGGGCAATGCAGAGAACTGGTAATGGGTTGAACCTGCAAGAAATCTGAGGTATCTTCTGCAATCTTGTCTGATAGGGACATGCAGGTATGCCTCCTTGAGGTCCAATGTTACCAGCCAAGACTTCTTGCCCAGCATGGGAAGAAGCTGCTGTAATGTGAGCATCTTGAATTTTGGCACCTGTAGATGTGTTTAGGATGGATAGGTCTAAGATAGGTCTCCAATCTTTGTCTTTCCTTGGTACCAGGAATAGTCTGGAATAAAACCCTTGACCTTGTTCTTTTGCAGGTACCTCTTGAATTACTCTCATGTCCATGAGAGCTGAAATTTGTTTTTGTGCCTCTGCCCTTTGATTTTGTGGCAGGTTTGGCATCTCTCATTTTTGGAAGGGTGTGAAAGTGGAACCTGTAGCCTCTGTCTATAATGTCCAGAATCCATTTGTCTTTTGTAACAATATGCCAATTTTTTGAGAATAATGTCAGTTTTCCACCCAAAGGTGCTGCCATTAAAGCTTTGCTTGGCAGGTGTAGGGGGAAGTCATTGTGTCTGTTTTCTAAAAGACTGTGATCTATCTTCTCCACCTCTTGGGGTTGGTGCTTGCCACTGTCTGGCTCTGAAAGATCCTTGAGGTTGCCCTCTACCCCTTGGACGCCTGTATCTGCCCCTTTGAGGTCTATCCGTGGCTGGAAAGGACTAATTTTTTGAAGGCCAGTTTCTGCTGAAACGTGGAGGCTGTACCTGCAGGAAATCTTTCACTGTTTGCATTGATTTTGCTTTTTCCTCCATTTTCTTTAGCACCTCCTCTGCTTTAACACCAAACAATACATCTTTTTGAAGGGGTGCATCTAATAATTTAGCTTTGACATGATCTGGTAAGGTTTGCTCTTTGAGCCAAGCATGCCTACGTATAACGGACCCCGTAACAGCATCTCTACATGAGGCCTCTAAAACATCAAAACCACACTGCAAGGTATGTTTACCCACTTGCTCTGCACCATGCAACAAATCCTGTAACTCTTAAATCTGGTTGTTCTGGTTGTGTCATTTTGCTTTTCAGCTGAGATATCAAAAACTGTTGATACTTTAACATATGGAACTGACAGTTTAATGCCCTCATGGTTAAAGTGGCAGAGGTGTACACCTTTTTCCCCCCACCTTTCTAAAGATCTGGAATCTCTCTGAAGGTAATGGGTTTTTAGCAGTAGAGGCCTTGATTCCCTTGGGACCCTGTGAAATAGTTTCTGGGTCAGCAGTATGGCTTTTATATAGGAACTGGAGAGAATCAGGAACCCGGTAATACCTGTCTGGTTTAACAGGAGCTGGAGGCAAAGAAACAGGATTAAGGCTGGCTTCTGTGTACACATCATCCAGTATATCAAACAGGAGGGATAGCCAGAGGCCTATGCTGGGGGAGCAGAAGAAATTCCCTGAGCCTTTTCTTGGAATCTGAGTAATCTTGGCCTTCCCAGTGAAAGTGTTCCCTCAATGTATGCAGGGTTTCCCCAAAAGAGAAGTCCTCGGGGGGGGGGGGGGGGGAGACCGAGGGAATAGACTCCTCTGCATCAGAGTCTTCGAATGGAGAATAGGCACAATCCTGGTCCTCAGATAGTTCTGAGGCAATAGAAGCTTGATCTGAGGAAGGGTAGTCTTCCTCTAATCTGGGCCTTTTGTCAGAGGGGGGTTGAGAACCCCTGATAAGAGTAATCAAATCCTCAGCCATTTTAAGCATCTGTTTTTTAGGCATGGAGCCTTGAGAGGGTGTCTGAGGAACCTGTTATTTTGGTTTTCATGGCTGTTTTAGATTTAGTTAAGGCTTTAATAGAGAAGGTGGAAGGCCTGAAGACCCCTTGAGAAATGGCAGGCCTGTCTAAATTGTGAGTTTCCCCGCCAGGAGCGGCGTTGGTATCTGTAGTAGGAATGGGGGGAAGAGGAGCCTGCGACCCCGGGCACTGAAGACACCGGTAATGCATCGTCATCGGTACTCAGGGGCTGCGTAGGCACCTCGCTGAGTACCGGAGAACCGGTAGTCGGCCTTAGCGTGGTATCAGTAGGTGGTGCGGACCTCGTATGCTGGTCCTTATCTTTGCGTTTTTTGCTCAAAACTGGAGTCGGGGTATCAGACGACATAATATAATTAAATTTTTTGCCAAAAAAGTGAAGGGCGAACTCCGCCCGACGCTTAATAGTGCGTTTGTTGAATCTAGCACAAAAACGGCAGGCCGAGATGTCGTGGTCTGGGCCTAAGCAAGGTATACAGTAAGAGTGGAAATCATTATGCGGTATTTGCTTCCCACATGAAATGCAATTATTAATTTTGTCTGACATCGGTCTGAGGCAAGAAAAGTTTCCCCAATGGGGTACTTGGCTTTCAAGACGACTTCGGCTGAAATACTTTCGTAAATCGCAGGAGCTGGCCGACCGGCACTTGCGAACTGCTTCTGCTTCGGCACCGCGCGGCAAGAAAGACTGAAGAAAATGGCGTCGGCTGCCTCTTTTATACCCTCTGCCGCACTGACGTCAAGGAGGAAGCGACGACAACCGACGCCGGACCTAGACATTGGAATTCGGCCGACCGAGGACCCGCCTGACGGCAGGATAACCCATCTGTTATGACTGCAGCTGTATGCACGATGAACATCTGTGCATACTGCCAACCTAGATCTGGCTAAAGCATTTGATACAATACCGCACTCGGGCACTGCCAACAAACATATGGAACTATGTATAACCCCTTTATAACATGCTGGATAGCTAGCTGGCTCACTGATGGGACCTAGGAGGTCAGAATTAGTGAGGCTACCTCCACAAAGAGGCCGATCACCACTGGGCTCTGTGCTGGGCCCACGTTTCTTTGGCATCTACTTCTTGGATGTCAAAGGCCTTTCACTGGCCAAGTTTGCAGATGATTACAAACTGGGACCAGTCACTGAATTCTCCCCAAGATGAGAATACTCTTCAAGAAGGTCTAATACAGACAAACACTTGGTGCCAAAGCCATGGCTTAAAACACAATACCAAGAAATGCATTTTAGTACCTTTAGGGAAGTCTATCAATCCAGTTAACTACATCATCAATGAAACCCCTTAAAAGTTGATTCACTAGTCAGTGATAAGGGAACTCATGTAGACAGTAACCTAACCTTTGACCAGCATGTGTCCAAGGTAATAAGAAAATCCTTCTACGTTGATTAACTTATAAGCAAAGGCATGACCAACTAGGTCCAGACAGATCCTCATACCACTGTACTCGGCCCTGATCAGACCAGTCATACAGTATAATGCCTCCTTTGGTATGTACCTGACCAGACACATGCAGCAACTGGAACATCCACAAAGGTTCCTTGCAAAAATAATACATGGAGTAAAGACAATGTGCTACTTTGATCATCTCAAAGCCCTGTCTCTTTACTCCATATCATTACAGACTATTGAGAAGTGATCTTTACTTGGCATAAACAGAATCCCTGGACCCTGTTTTGATGAACCTTTTGCACATCCGGAAACACAAAATTGGTATCAGAACTACTAGATTAAAAGACCTAAATTCTGACTGTGGCATAAACAGGACATGTTGGAGAGACGTACGTTTGTGGCGTATATAAGGCATTTTTTTTAGAGACATACATTTCTCAGAGAATTCCCTTTCTCTGGAACAGGCTCCCCACCCACGTGAATCACAGTTCATCCCTATCCCTTTTTAAGTGCAACTTGGACCAAAAGATGGATAATTAAAAATTCACCCTGGTCTGGCTCTTATGTCTCTGGTGGACAGAGGCAGTCGGTAAATCACTACCTATATAAATCAAATTCGTGGGTTGCACAGCTAGGCTTAAAAGGACCCTAGTGGACATTAGCCTACTATACACATATGCACCTGTGCTGTAATTAATTGCCAAGAGATTTTTTATTTAACTTTGTTTACCAATTTTAAAATAAAAAAAAAGATGTGCTAAAACTGAGTTACCTCAAACATCTATGGTTGTGTCCTTTGTTGTGGAGACAAAGTAATCTGGACCCTACATTAAGGGGTTAAAAGAACCATTTATAAAGCATCATTAATCAGTTTCAGGAGACTGACAAAGAGGGAGACCACCTGCCATAATGGTTAAGGTCTTTGCCTCCCATGCACAAGGTATAAGGTTTGATCCTGATCTCTGGCCAATGTCTGTTTGAAGTTTGCATGTTCTCCCTGTGTCTCTGTGGATTTCCACCCACCTCCAAAAATCATGCTGAGCGTTTCCATTTCAAACTCAAAGAATGGAGCTGTGGACAGCAGCACAGACTCCACATTGTACCTTACAGGGGGAAAAAGTTGTATAAACCAACTACTTTGGGCATCTACTGTGATGCACAGTATCCTCATGATAGCAGAACACAGGGCTAGCCACTCCACAGTATAAAATAAGGAGCTAGGTGATTTGGTCATGTTTATTAACGTCATCAAATGGGCACGGGTATTTGCTGATAAGTGGGTTGAGGACCTAGACTATTCTGACCTATGCCAGGGACCCATGTTACTGGTGGAAGGGGTGTATGTGCCCCTTTTGGCTAGTGTGTGCCCGACAAAGCCCAGCAGCCATGGGTTAATAAGCTACTGGCTGGCGCCCAATTGCCCAGCTTGAATTACCTGGGATAGCTCAGTTGAGCAAAAGCTGGACGTAAAACCAATCAACTTGTCAAACATGAACTAACTGCTACACTCTGTTTAGTTTCACTGACAGGATGTAGCTTGGAAGTGGATGACTTGATGGTAAGGAGGAGGCTGGACAACCTATGTATTCAGAAGACAAGATGAAAGCAGTGCAGCAAAGCCAGTTGGCTTGGAATCCAGAGTATACTACTCAGGAGGACAGGCTAGAAAAGATATAAGAATTGTGGTGAGAGAGTCGCTTCAGAAGACCATGAGGGATGTCATAAGAATTAGTGACAGACTCATAGCAATCAGATTACAGCCTAATGATATGGCAGTATTCATAATCTCAGCCTATGCCCCAGAGCAAGGTTGCGATTGTCAGGAAAACAGTGCATTCAGACAGCAGTTGCAGGGCCTACTAGATAAAACAGGAATTGGTGGTAATAATGAGTGACATGAATGCACACATCAGGACAAACAGAACAGGATACGAAGAGTGCCTGGATCCTCATGGGTGGGGAAAAAGGAATAAAGGAGGAGAAGCCACTCTAGACTTCTGTCTGGAAAATAGCTTGATGGTGGCTAACACGTGGTTCAGAAGGACAGAGTCGCAAGATTGCATACAAGAGCGACTAAGTGCAACACAGGTAGACAGTCTCCTAGTAAGGAAAATGCACTAGGGTAGAAACAGTTACTGCAAAGTCATCCCCAGTGAAACAGTCCACCCACAGCATAAACCACTGGTTGCCACAATCACAACTGGCTGCAAACAGTGTCAGAGGAGAGCCCAAGGTCAAAACAGACCAAGCTGAAGACCAGCAAGTTGACTGGAAATAAAGCATAATAATTCAAGGAATTAATGATGTATACTATTTGCAACTAAAATTATGCCACTATGGTTTGTGACATATAATGCTTGCAACTAAGATTATGTCTATACGTCTCGTTTTCATTCATATAAATGTACGATTGCCTTTGACATAAGGGATAATTTACTAAAGATTTTTTTAAACAAGAAATAAAAACAGTTCAAGGAATTACTCAGGGCTCTAGCACCTCAAGAGGAGGAAATAGGTGGAGCCGAAGAATAGCAGCATCTCAAAACACCGTGTGTGAGAAAGAAGTTGTGTAAAATCTTACCATAACCATATATGTCCCTTCTCTTCCATGTTGCAATATTCTGTACAGTTGGCTTTCTGCTCTTGCTACTCGAACGTTCGGCAGTATACAAAAATTTGCATGCAGTCACTGTATGGTGTGTGGGATGGTTGACATGGCTAGCACAGCATGGGCCATAAAAGTGACGTCTGCACGCACCAGAATTCAGAACTGAGCACCCCAGTCAGAACCAGTCCCAAAGAATGTAGTGCAAGCCCTGTGCCATCCAAGAAGGGAAATGCCTGATATCAGGAGGGGTAGGTGGGATGGAAGGATTACTGCAACATGGAAGAGAAGGACATCTATGATTATGGTAAGACTTTACACAACTTTTCTATGTAATTCTATTCACATGTTGCAGCATTCTATACTGTTGGGTGAGTGCCAAAGCTCACTATGAGTAAGGGGGTGGTGGTCTTGAAGAATTCTCCAGGAAACCATGGAGGACAGCCCTGGCAAATCCAGCCCTAGACCTGGAAATCTGGTCTATTTTGTAATGCTTTGTGAAAGTGTGCACAGAAAGACCAAATGGCAGCTTCGAGAATAGTGAAGGTGTCCAGGCCTTTGAAGAAGGCTCCAGATGAGGCCACTGCCCTAGTGGAATGACCTTTAACGCTGCCTTGTGTTTACCATGATGTGTGCAACAAAAGATAATCGCCCTAGAGATACAGGCTGAAATGGTTTGCTTAGTTACTGCTTTCCCCAGGCCTCTGGGGTGGAAGGAGGCAAACAATTGGTCAGCCTGTCTGATGTCCTTGGTTTTATACAGGTAGAACCTGAGCTGTCTGTGCACATCAAGGAAATAAAATACTCTCTTCACTGTCTGCCTGTGGATTGGCAAAGAAAGCAGGTAGGTGGATGGCTTGGTTTAAGGAAAGTTCATTAACCACCTTGGGCATGGATTGGTTGGTTCTTAGGGTTACCTTATCTCTGTGGAAAATGAGGAAAGGCTTGATAGCCATGAGAGCTTGCAACTCAAACTCTTCTAGCTGAGGTTAAGGCCACCAGCAGAACAGTCTTCCATGTGCCGTGTTTTAGGGAAACTTTGGATGCTGGCTGAAAGGGAGGTAGTGTGAGCTTCTCTAAAAACACAGTTCAGGTCCTGTGGAGGCAGAATGGGCTTTCTAGGTGGTCTGAGATAAAGTACCCCCTTAAGGAACAATTTTGGTGGCAACCTAGAAGCTAAGCGGGGGTCCAGGGGTAGGCAGGCAGAAATGGCAGACAAATGGGCCTTAATGGAGGAGAATGCTAACCCTGTCTGTAAAAGTTCACACAGGTAGGGCAGCACTAGGGGGACCTCACTTTGCAATGGGTCCAACTGTCTAAGGCACCATATGGAGAATCTTTTCCACTTGGATACGCAAGATCTCTTGATATTAGGTTTCCTGGCCTCCTGTAGGACACTGAGCACATTCCTTGGTGTAAAGGTGCCTGAAGGGAATTAAAATCCTATCACCTACAAGGTGAGGTAAAGAGATTGCCACTGTGGGTGGATTAAAGTACCCTTGTCCTGTGCGAGAAGGTCCACTCTGAGGGGTAAGTTGTGGTGACTGTCCTTGGCTAATTGCAGGAGGGGGAACCAATGCTGTCTTGGCCAACAGGGAGTCGCAAGCAAGATTTTTGGCCAGTCCTGCTGGATCTTCAGCAGGACTTTCTGTACAAGCGGGAAGGAGGTGGGAATGCAGAGAGAAACATCCCCTTCAGGAGATTGAAAAGACATCTGTTGCCATTGCCAGAGGCTCTGGCAGTCTGGTGCAGGAGGAAGTTGCCTGTTCATGGAGGTGGCAAACAGGTCTATTTGAGGTGTACCCCATCGATGGAAAAGGTCCAAGAAGACAGTCCTGTGTAGCATCCATTTGTGGGACATTGTCATGGACCTGCGAGAGAATCTGCCTATAAGTTCTGTTGGAAAGGGATGTATACTGCTTGAAGAATAAATCCCCGACTGGTGGCCAGTTCCCACATAAGGAGAGCTAGTCTGAAAAGTAAGAAAGATCTGGTTCCCCCCTACTTGTTGAGATACCACAGTACTGTGGTATTCTCTGAAAAGCTTGAGGGGTCCCTGATGGAGCCTGGGTTGAAAAGCCTTCATGGCCAGTAATATTGCTCTTATTTCCCTTACATTGATGGGGTCCTTCCTGCGTGGCTCTGGCCAAACTCCCTCCACTTTTAGGAGCCCCAGAATAGCACCCCTACCTTGGTCTGAGGTGTCTGTGTACATAACCCTGTGTTGGTGCTGGTGGTTGGAGAGGAAGACCCAGGCTGAGCTTCACTTGAGTCAGCCACCAGTGGATCTCGTTTAAAGCAGGGAAAGAGTTGCACCCTGTACTCCAAGGGGTGGGAGTGCTGCGTCCAAACAGACCTGAGGTACCACTGCAGTTTCCTCATGTGAAGTCTTGCTAAAGGCAGCATAGGTAGAGTAGGAGCCATGCAGACCAGGAGCCTGAGGTACTGCCTTGCAGTCATTTCCTTGGTTTGAAGTTTTGAAGTACTAAAAGTAGGTATTGTGCCAGGCTTTCCACCTTTTGGGGTGGAAGGAAGGCTTTCATGATGTCTGTCCGAATTCTGTACCCCAGGAATACCATGTCCTGTGTAAGGTCCAGATAGGATTTTGGGTTAATTTATCTGAAAAACCCTATGGACTGCAGGAGGGCAATGGTTTTCTGCAACTGGAGCAGGAGGGACTGTTTGCAATCTGCCTGGATGAATATGTCGTTCAGGTAAGGGAAGATTTAGATCCCTTGAGTCTTGCAGAAGGCAATCACTGATGCCAGACATTTGGTGAAGACTCTGGGTGCTGTGGACAGATCAAAGGGCAAGGCTAAGAACTGATAGTGAGAGGAGGCCACTGAAACCCGTAGAAAACTCCTGAAGCTGGGCCTTATGAGGATGTGGAGGTAGGCATCCTTGATGTCCAAGGTGGCTACGAACCCTTGAGGAAGGACTAGAGGGAAGAGAGAAGGCAGTGAGAGCATTCTGAATGTGGGTACGTGCAGGAAGAGATTCAGATACGAGAGCTCTATAATTGGCATCCAGTGCTTATCTTTCCTTGGTATTAAAAAGATCCTGTAGTAAACGCCTTCTCCCATAGCAGCCTGTGGGACAGACTGGATGGTGGCTTGGGCTATAAGGTTGTCAACAACTGGTTGTAAGAGGTGGAGCTGTTTGTTTGGGTGCTAGAGAATACCATTTCTTTTTGGGGGAATGATCCAGGTCATGAAGTACCTATGTTCTATTACAAAAAGTACCCACTTGTCTGAAGTGATGAGTCTCTACACTTGGATACAGTGAGAGAGAGACTGGGGGTGGGGTGGGGGGTTAAATTCAAGCTTGGCATGTAGTCACACACTACCTGTTCTGTCTTGAAAGTGCATCTTCTGGCTGGTAAATGGAGCAGCCCTGGCAGGATGGATTGTTTCCTGGGTGGTTTTCTTGGTCTGGAAGAGGAAGCAGGACCTGAATGTTTCCTAATAAACTGGGTCTTGGATGGGTAATTCCTTTGAAACTTGGAATTTGGAGATAAAAACAGATGCTTTAAGTCTTGCATCTCCTTACCTTTTTGTTGCAAGGACTTACACAAGTCTGCAACCTTGGATCCAAACAGAGCTTAACTGTTTAAAGGAGCATCTACTACTTTAGCCCTAAAGTAATCTGGTAAAGGCTGGGAGGCATAGCCAGGAATACCTTCTTAGGGCAGAAGCTGATGCTGCCAACCTAGCTGAGGCCTCAGCAGCATCATAGCTGCACCGGACAGTGTGTGTCTGGTCATCAGAGAGGTCAGGGAAACAAGCAAGGATAGTTGAGTTTTGGATGGAGAGTCAGATATCTGAAAGTTGTTTGGGAATTTTCTCCAACAGGGCTAAAGCATATTTCAACATGTGTCTGATAGTTGATTGCTCTGAAAGCCAGAGTTGCAGAAGTGTACACTTTTTTTACCCAAATGCTCCATGGCCTTGCTGTCCTTGTCAGCAGGGAGGAGGGTGGTAGAGAGCAGTAATTTAGAAGCCTTGTTAGTGGAGACAGAGATGGTAGCTGGGCATTTTACCAGGAATTTAGCTGTCGCTAGGACCTTACAAAAGCCATCAGGTCTGCAGGGGAGCTGGAGGTTGGGAATGTGGATTCAAGAATGCTGCAGAGAAAGCATCAAGAAAGGCTCGGGGAATCCATCTGGATCAGCTCATAGTAGCGTTTTTACACCTCAGTCATTTCTGTTGAGTCCCACTTGAAGTGCTCTCTCATCTTAAAAAGACGTTATGTTTTACCATAACATTCCATCTGTGTTGTTGATCTTCGTTCATTCATTACTGATGGGTTATCGGTTCCATCCTCGGAACCGAGCCAGCCATATATCAAGCTAGCGCCAACCAAAAACTCTCAAGCCAAGGTCCTACCCAGAATGCTCTGCTCCCCGTTACCTCAGATCAAGTTTGCAAGTTGATAGACAAAAGTAGAGGCTACCTCTGGTCATAACAGACCAACAGTAAAGGAGTATAGGAGATCAACCAGGAACCTCTGGAGGGTGGGGAGTAATGAATGAACGAAGATAAACACAGATGGAGTTGTTAAGGTAAGATATAACTTCTTTATCTGATGTTGTTAATCTTCGTTCATTCCTTCCTGATGGGAGAGAGTCCCCAACTACCTATATCCCTGGGTGGACCTAATGGAAGGACATTCCTGAGCACCATGGAGCCAAAATAAGTTCTACCTCTGGAGGCCAAATCCAATTTGTAATGAAGAATAAAGGTATGATGTTTGGCCCAAGTCGCAGCTGAGCAAATATCATTGAGGGAAGCCTTATAATGGAAAGTTGGTGAAGTTGCCTTAGACCTTGTAGAATGTGCTTTCACTCTAAGGCAAGGTGATATTGTTCATGCTGTAGATAAAGGTAATGCAATTTCTCAACCATGATACCAATGTAACTTTCAAGACAGGATAGCCTAGTCTTGGTCCAGAAAAGGTTGGTCTTATTTATGGGTAGATTTTGTTCTGTCCAGGTAGAATCGTATTTGCCTATGAACATCCAGGGAGTGCAGACAATACTCTCCCTTATTAGAACGATTAGGAAAAAATATTGGAATGTCAACAGACTGGTTGATAGACCGCTCTGACACCACGTTTGGTAAAAAGGAAGAATTAGTTCTCAGTGATACTCTATCCTTATGGAAGATAAGATAGGGACGTTTGCTGCATAAGGCTTGAGGTTCTGTCAAGCATCTGGCTGATGTGATTGCAATCAGAAACAAAGTTTTCCACGAGATATTTTAAATCACATGAAGACGCAGGTTCAAAGGGGGAGCTGTTAGTGCTTGCAGGACCAAGGCCAAATCCCAAAGTTGTACTGGTTCTCTAAAGGATGGTTTTAGGTGAAGAACCCCCTTCAAGAAAGTGTTACAGAGTCTGTGACATGAGCGAAAAATCCTGAAAAACAACGTTGAAATTTGAAATGGCAGTTAAATGCACACGAACAGTAGAGGCAGACACCCCAGAAAAGATGTGATAAGCAATCCAAATCCACAGAAACTGGGGCCGACAAGGGGTCTAGTTGTTTATTCGCTGCCCATAGAGAAAACCTTTTCCATTTATTGAGATAGATTAGTCTGATGGACGATTTATAAGCTGCAATAAGAATATTGCGCACTGGGGACGGAGAGGCTTTCCTGCCTTGCAATCATTGGAAGTGGAGAAACCAAGCTGTCAGTTTCAGGGTTGTTAAGAGTGGGGTGAGTCAGACTCTGTGGATGGGAGATCAATGTTGGGGATGGATTGAATATCCACGGTCGATCTAGCAGGTGAGGCCAGAGGAAGGGGAACCAGACTTGTCAAGGCCAATATGGAGTAATGAGGATCACTTTGCTTTTCAACTGCTGTGCTTTCTTCAGAAATTGGGAGATGAGGGGGAGAGGAGGATAAGCTTAAAGTAGACCCAAGGACCAGGTGTGGACTACAGCGTCTCTCTGACTGTCCCCGGGGGGGGGGGGGGGGCTCAGGGCAAAATAGTTGCTGCACTTGTAGTTGGTTGTGGAGGCAAATAGGTAGCAGCAAGGCTGGCTCCAGCGGTTGAAAATCTTTGCCACTATCACAGGGTTGAGGGACCACTCGTGAGATTGTAGGATGCACCTGCTCAACTTGTCCGCTTTCACGTTGCAGTTCCCGGGAATGTGCGTTGCAACTAGAAAGCGGTTGGAATCTATCGCCCATTGCCATATTCTTAAGGCCTCTCGGCATAACGGATAAGATCTGGTGCCCCATTGCTTGTTGATATACCAGACCACTGACATGTTGTCCGACTGGATCGCAATAGTCCCAGATGGAAGGATAGAATGGAATGCTTGCAACGCTAGTAGCACCGCCCTCAGTTCCAGGACACTGATATGCAAAAGGGCCTCTGTCTCCGACCAGGTGCCTTGGACCGAGTTTCCCTGACATGCCCCCCCCATCAGCTGTGGCCTTCAGCTGATGGGGGCTGAAGGGGCGAGACCATTTTGGGGGATTTCGAGACATCCACCAGAGTAAATCCTGCTTGCATATCTGAGTTACACTTATTTGACAGGACAAAGGATGTTGTAGTGGGTACCACTGAGTGAGAAGTAACCACTGAAGGAGTCTCATGTGGAATCTGGCTAAAGGAACAATGGTGATTGTGGCTGCCATTGACCCCAAGAGTTGGAGTATGGACCGAGCGGAAGATTTGTAGTGACAGAGCAGTGGCTGAACCTGTGGCTTTATTCTTTGAAATCTGGTCCGGTAGAGATGCTGTGCAATTTCTTGCGTCCAACAGTACCCCAATGAATTCTAAAGACTGTGCTGGGGTCGTGTTGGACTTCTCCCAGTTTACAGTGATTCCCAGGCATTGTGCTGTGAGGACAGTGTAGTGTAGGGCTTCTTCCAGTAGACGCTTGGTGAGGGCAGTGAGGAGCCAGTCATCTAGATATGGAAACGCCTGGAATCGTTGAAGTCGCAGGGGAGCGATAACCACTGCCATGCATTTAGTGAACACTCTGGGGGCTGTAGAGAGACCGAAAGGCAATGCTTGAAATTGGTAGCAACTGGCTCCTATGCGGAAATGGGAGTGATCTTCTTGAGCTTTTGTCCATTTTTATGTGGTGATATGCATCTTGAAGATCTACAGAGCACATCCAATCCATCTTCTTCCAGAAGAGGAAGGATAGACTGAACCGTAACCATCTGGAATTTCTCTGTTTTTACAAATTTGTTCAGTGTGCTGAGATCCAGAATTGGTCTCCAGTCCCCTGTCTTTTTTGGCACTAAAAATAACCTTAAGTAAAAACCAGATACTATCTGCTCTGGGGAAACCATTTGGATGACTCTTATGTAGCAGCTTTCGAATTTTGTGTGCTGCTGCTTTCCTTTGACTGAGTGGAATGTCGGGTAATTCTCTGGATGAGGTTGGACAAAGATGGAAGGGGATGTGATAGACTCTGGATATTATCCATTGTACCCAAGAGTTGGTTTTGTTTCGCCAGGCGGTAGGGTACAAGGAAAAACAACCCCTGACCGCTTCCAGAGGTGACCAGTCAGGCAATGCATCAGGAGCGCTGACAGGGTTGGCCAGAGAAAATCTCTGGAACCCCAGTTTCGTGGACCTCCTCTGCCCCGAAAGGGGCATCTTCCATTGGAGTTTCCCTCTCTGCTTCTAGGGGAGAACTCTCAGAAAGAGCCCTGTGATTTCCTGTGCCACATCTTCCCGCTCCTCTGATTTCTGGAGTAGAATTGTTGGAAAGAAGTGTCTGACACCAACGGCAGATAGGATCTTGCTGTCTTGTTCGCACCTTGCCAGCATATCTTTAACTTTATGGCCAAACAAAGAAGTGGCCTTGATGGGGGCGTTCATAAAGGAAGCCTTAAAGGAGTTTGCAAAGGCGCATCCAGGCATGTTGTCTGGTGACTATACCTGTGCCTGCCGATCTAGCCTCTCCTTCAGTTGCGTGTGAAATAAGACGCATGGAAAAATTGGATATGGATTCTTGGGTGGCTATCTGAGAAGCTACGTTGTCACAGACCTCATTAGAAACAGCTCCTGCAAAGGTTTCAGAGAGTTGGTTGAGAAGATCCCTCTGGAGCCTTGTAAAGTGTGCCAAATAGTTCAAAGACCTTAGGGTGATGGTCGATGAAGCAAACGCATGCTTCCCAAGTCTATCGCCTGGGACTCCTTGTTGGGCGGATGGACAGTTTGGCTCTCTTCTGCCAAGTCTTTCTTGCTTGCAGCCACCACCATGTCATCTACTTAAAGACCTCTTGACCAATGGGGATGTTCAGCTGGGGGAGATAAGATCTTGTCAAGCCTCCGTGGTATAACTTCCAGGGTTGTCAGGAGCCTTCCATGCGTGCTGGACGATGACTTGGACAAGCTCATCGGCTGGCGGGGTAACCCAGGAGGTAGGGGGCCGGGCACGAAAGGCCTGCAGGAATACAGATTCCTCCGAGGAAGGATTAGGGGACTTCCAGTCACCCCGCTGTCTAAGGGCCTTGAGGATGTCACCAAAGAACAACCTCAAAGGGTGACTGTGGGGACCCTTCCCAGTCATTGAAGTCCATATCTTCGCTCAAAGACTCCTCAGTGGAGTCCATGTGCTTCCTTCTAGCAGGAAGGCTTACAAGGTACTTCCTCAGTAGGAGGTTCTGGGGAAGACTGCAAAGAAGGGGTCTCCTGAGGGGGAGAAACCTGAGGCCCTTGTGCCTGGTGTCCGGCAGTTGTGGCTTGTGAGAGTTGCGGCACAGAGGGAGGAGAGGACAACATGTGGGATTTGCCAGCGGAGAGAAGCTCCCGCTCCATGGCCTGGAATGCTGCCCCGCCCAAAGAGGGAAGGGAGCCTGGAACAAAGCATGACAACCTCGGAACCGAGGTCACGCCCCGCTCCGATAAGCGGACCCCCAGGAGTCTCAAGAGGACTGTGAAGCGTGAGAAAGAGAGGATCCCTGGAGGGTGCCATAGAAAAAAAAATTGGCGTGGAACCAATGCCCTCCCCCACAGCACAGCCACTAGCCTGAGAAGAGCCCGATGCCCAGTGCACCGAGAGCCACAAGAACGACTCTGGCACCAAAGTGAGATCCACTATTGGGTTGGAGGGAGGGAAGCTGCTGTCAGAGGAATGTGCTTATACTTGGGTGCAAGTCGAAGTAGGAGTGTACATTAGAGTTTGAGGAGAAATACGTTCATCTGAAGGAAGGAACATAGGTTTAGATGGTTGAGAGAGACCCCTAGCCACAAGCAACTGGTCAACAAGCCGCAACACATCTTGTTCAGAGAGGCTCCTGGTCAACCTCAGAAAAACCTGAAGGCAATTCTGGCCTTCATAGAAAAGGGATATAGTGGTTGCCAAAGAAGGAGAATACTTGGCCCTTGCTAATTCAAGTGGTGCAGAGCCCGTAACAGAGGATGTCTACACCGAGGAAAATGGTGTTGAAGTAGTCTGCACTGACGAAGGCAGCGCCATAGATGTCGAAAGTGTCTGCACCGTAAAGGCAACTGTCTGCACCGATGGGGACGGTGCTGTCAAGGAAGGTGTCTGCACCGGTAACAATGACTGTGCCGAAAAAGACTGCACCGAAGAGCATACTGGTGTTGAAAGTGTCTGCACCGTGGAGGACAGTATCGTCAGACTTTGGGCCAAAGGGGATTGCACCAACGGTACTGAAGGAGACTGTGCCGGTAAGGGCTGCGACCACCAGTGCCGGTGTCTAAAAGGAGGACATGGCTGGAGCAAGAATCAACTGGGGCGGTGCCATGCCTGGAGCCGAAAGGTTAACAGGTGGCAGCGCCAGAGTAGCAAATTTTCACTTTCTTATGAATCAACCCCCTGCAATCTCCAGAGGGAGATGAAGTGAGCGATCTCAATGAGGAAGAGGAAGAACGCCTCTTACTGGGTTTAGGAGGGGGCGGTGTGCCATCTGACCCAGAGATAGCCTCACAGAAAGGAGATTTGAGGAGACCTTTCAGGATTAACTTGTTCTTTCTCTCATTAATAGTCCTGGTCGAAACATTTCTACAAATCCCACATGGGAGATCCACAGTAAGGTGGGTGACATTCAAAAAATAGATAAATCAAGGCCATCGTTAAGCAGTAACTTACAGCCGCAATCCTTACACTGTTTAAAATCAATACTACTTTTCTTGTCCGACATAATGATGTGGAGAAGAACGACAGTACCAAGAATAAGAAAGGCTACCCAGAAGGGTAAGAGAGAGAGAAGGAAGGATTACCAACAATGGTAATGAAGAATTACCTCAAAGGTAAGAAAAGGGTAATAAAGGGAAAGAGACTAAGGGGAGAGAGTCTTAAATTTACGATTGGGTAGGAGAATAATAAAAGTAACTGATTGAAAAACTTTTAAAGTAGTAACAATATATAAACTTTCAAAAATTATTCACTTAGTTGAGAGAGTGGTTTGACACTGCTGTAGAGCAATGCAGCAAACGAGATCAGAGGTAACGGAGCAGAGCATTCTGGGTAGGACCTTGGCTCGAGAGTTTTTGGCTGACGCGAGCTTGCTGTATGGCTGGCTCAGTTCAGAGGATGGAACAGATAACCCATCAGTAAGGAATGAACGAAGATTAACAACATCAGATCTAGGGTTTCCCCAAAGGTGAGATCTTCTACAGGGGAATCAGCTTCTGCAGATTCTTCCTCTGTAGAGGCATACCCAAGGGGGAAGGGAGTTGGGAAGTGTAAGACAGAGATTCTTCTGAGGAAGAATGAGAGTACTCTTCCTCTTCCACCTGTGAGGAGTCTGAAGCCTGAGGCCTAGGGCTCAGTACTGGAGGAGGGACGGTGGAAGTCCCTGCAGCAGTAGGCCGCAAGGCCATGAATGTATTAAAGAAGCTTTGTGAAAAAACCTGCCAGTCTGGTTGACATTCCTCAACAGGAGAAGTATGCTTTCCCCCTTTTTTTTTTTTTTAGTGAAGGCATAGCGGGCATCTGTACAGGGGAAGGCCTAGGACAGAATGACTGCGAAGGAGTGAAGGGATCTGGCTTGTCTGCCGAGAACCTAGGTTCCTCCTTGGTGTCTGAGACAGAGGTCCACAGGGCTTCCGTGGACGTGTCTTCTGCACAGGGTTCTGTGGCTTCTGATATGGTACCCGCTATACCCAAGGCGGCAGGGCCTGAGCGTTCGTCCATGCTGACAGCCACAGGATGAGCGTTGGATGACTGAGGCACAGTGACAGTAGCAGGCCTTACAGTTTTGGACTTTTTTTCTCAGCAGTTAGGCAGGCAAGTCAGAAGGTCCCTCCATACCCAACGCTAGCTACTTCGGACACTGGTTCTCTAGATACAGGTTGGGTGCATGAAGTCTATGTAAGGTCTTTGGTACAAAGGAGTTTGTGGACATCTTTGTGTTGAATCTGATGGCTGCACTTACACTTGCCCTTTCTGGATGACATGAACAAGCAGTAACATACAATGACTGAAAAATGGTTCCCCAACAGGTTACTTATCTGAATTTCTCGAGAATCCGACCACCGGGGAAGGCAGGAACACCTGACGTTCAATGGCCAGCAGAGAAGTTCTGCAGTCTGGTGCGTGCAGACGTCACTTTTATGATCCATGCTCTGCTAGCCATGTCAGACGTCCCACGCACCATACAGTGACTGGAAACTTTTGCATACTGGCCGGATGTTTGGGTAGCAAGAGGAGAAAAAACCCAACTGTACAGAATACTGCAATATGTGAATATAAGGACATCTACAGAACAGACATGCGGCCAAACCAGGTTAAGAAATAAGATGCAAAAGGAAAGCTGGTGGTGGAATGCAGAAGACAAGGAATTCATCAAAAGAAAGGAAGGACGACTGCAGGAAAAAGTGTGAGACAGAAAAAATGGACCAGGCGACGGATTAATATTGGTTGGCGAACAAAGAAGCTAAGAAAGGAGTTGCAATAGCACAGAACAAGGCATCAGAGTCACTTTACCATTTGCTAGAAAGTCAGTAGAAGGCACAAAAAACTATATCAGGTTGCAAGGCAAAGACAAAAAGATAAAGATGATAATCAGATTCCCTTCATAAGGGATGCCAGCAACAACATGCTCACCAGCCCACAGGACATCAAAAGCAAATGGAAGGAGTACTTCCAGCAGCTTCTGAATGAAGAAAAGCCTCAAATACAGCCTATGATTAGAGAAGAGGAGGAACCCACCATAGAAGTAATAAAAGCACTGAGAAAAATGAAGTCAGGAGAAGCAGTATGTTCAGATGAGGTCACGGCAGATATGCTAAAGATGCACGGTGAGATGCAGAGAAATGGCTTCTGAGGGTACTCGCACAGCAGTGTGAAGAGAAAAGCGTATCCCAGACGACTGGAGCATAAACATACTACCACCAGTGTTCAAGAACAAAGGGGACATTCATAACTATGGGCAATACAGAGTTCAAACTCCTATCACATTGCATGAAAGTTTTGGACAGAGTGATTGATAAACAAATACACATAGTAGAAAGTAAGATGGAAGATGGGCAGTTTGGATTTAGAGCAGGATGCAGCACAAATGACCTGATGTTTGCAGTAAGATAGTTGAGAAGAACCTACAGATGAGGAAGGAGTCCAGCTGGGCATTCCTAGACTTGGAGAAAGCATATGACAAGTCCAAAGAAAGCTGATTTTGCGCAGTCCTGTAGTGGTTCCAAGTCCCAGAAACAATGGTCGAATTAGTAAAAGCTATGTGCAAGGACCTAATGACTTGGACAGTGTTTGGTCTCGCACAGGGGTTTCCACTGGGAGTGGGTGTGCAACAGGGTTCAGATCTGAGCCCTCTGCTGTTCATATTGGTGATGGACTATAACAGCAAACAGGTTGGAGGGGACAAATCAACAAAGTAGCTGGACGCAGATGATATGGCAGACTCGAGTGAGAAGGTCAGCAAAGGATAAGGAAATAGAATGCAAAACTGAAGGCACATGGGATGAAACAGAATACGGACAAGATAGTTTTAACAGCAGCAAATGGTGGAGCTCAGAAGAAGCTGAGATAGAAGGAAAAATAGTGGAACAGGTTATACAGCTTTAAGTATCTGGGAGGGGTGGTCGAGAAGGGAAGTCTGAATGAAGAGATAAAAGCTAGACTCAGACGGGCTGCACACAATTAGCACAGATTGTCAGGTGTAGTATATGACAGAAGAATGCCAAAGAAGCTGAAAAGTAAGGTGTACAACAGTGGTGTGACCAGTACTACTGTATGGTACATAAACTTGGGCAGTAAAGGCCGAGCAGTTGAGTAAGTTAGAGGTAATGGCGATGAAGTGCCTGACATGGATGGCAGGATGCACACTTTGGGACAGATGAAGAAATGAGGACACAAGAGGAACAACAAAAGTAGCTCCTATTGCTGAAAAGGTTAAAGGGAACAGATTACAGTTGTTTGGGCAGATGTGCAGAAAAGCAGAAAACAATCTGGTGAAGATGATTTGGGACAGACAGGAGGAAGGCAAGTAGGAGATGAGCTTCCATTTCAGAGGATGGATTGTGTGAGAAAGACCTGTAATAGTCAAGCATGAGGGTCAAAGAAGGCAAGAGAGGGGAACTGAAAAGAGATAGGTGGCGACAGCTGACATGACACCCCAACCCCATGCAGAAAATGGGAAAAGGGGGGGTGATTATGAGAGATTGATGTAATTTGGTCTCCTCTGTACCGTTAATTGTGACAAGACTACTGATCAGGAACCAACTTTCTATGCAGAAGTAAGAGAACTCCTAGAAATGAGGAACTGCAGGATAATACGCCTCACAATAAGCTCTACCAACATTGCCTTCTAATAATGACTTCAGCAAATCAACAGTTCACTGGCCAAAATAAACTCCTATGAAAGATACATCTAGTATACACGTTTTGTCAACTTCTGGTAAATTTTCAGCTCTAACAAACATAGCTTTCAATGACTATACCGATCAATGAGGCTGTAGAGATAACATTAAAAAGAATCACTGGAACATTTAAAAGTATGCAAACCTATTCTATTAGCAACATTTGTTAAATGCTGCAAAACTAAGCATGTCTTTTTTTAAGTGTCTAAATTACCCTAAAACTATGCTTTGATAAGAGATATCATATGGGCTATATTGTTGATGGCTTTATTTTCCAGTAAATGTAATAAAGTATATAACCTCTATGACAAAAGTATCCAGGAACCATGTCTTAGTTTCAAAGAAAGGCATACCAACAGGTAGAGTGGTGTTGGCTGTGGAAGATGAAGGCTGAATGAGATCTCTGAGATCATCAGTTTTTAAATTAAAAGCCAGTATAGAGACACTTAAAAGATCAGAGTTCTACTTGTGAGCTGGAGTCTGGGTGCAAATTACTGTTTTAACAGATCCTCAAAATGTATTAAAACAGGTGGCATTTTTCCTTTACACTGTGGTAATTGCAGTAGTTCTGCAGAGTCTCTTGGGTGAGGAAAGCTCAATAAATGGTCAGTTAAACAGCTCTCCCATATCGTTTACAGTTTTAATGAAAGCAATAGCCTAAGCTAGATAACCAGATGACTGTGATAAGGTACATTTATGATCAGACTATATACAGAAAGGACTGAGCATGGACTCTAAAATATTCCTCATTCTCAATAGGAAAAGTGGGTATAAACATGCACACATGCCATACTGCAAGTATCACTGTGATGGTTGAATGAGAAGTGTGTAGAATGTTAATATACTCCACTACAAAACCATATGCCTTATTAAAGCAACAACATACACAGAATCATCTCATGGCAACAATCCTCAGGAGGCATATTACTACAGCTGTTATGGAAGGAACATGTAATCAAATAGCATCAATGGCCATCAGCATATTACATCAAATCTCAGATTGGAGTACACCATTGTAGAGCTACTGTACAGCCACACCTCAAACACAGCACATGTGGATAACAGCAACACTGACGTGTGTAATCTCCATACGGTCACTGGACATCCCTAGGCTAATGGCAGACATTACATAAAATTATAGCCATTATTATAACATTTAAACCAAAACCAATATATCTATATGATATAAGATAGTAGGGAGTACATGCATGTGTTATGTGTGTGTTTGTATTACATACTGCCTCTGCCCATATGTGACATGTTCACCACCCCATGACAGAATTATCAATCACATATCCAGTGGTCTCCAAATGGTCTGAAGAGAGTCATGGAAGGGTTCTGCTCCATAATGTATGTATGCATCTTTGAGATGATGGCATCCTCCAGTGTTCTGCAGAAAGGATGTTATGTTGACAGAGGGGAAAAGGGGGATGCTGGATTCATGTGGCTATGTGAAAAGCTTTCCTGAGTGGGATTCAAGTGAAAAGAGATTCAAAAGATCATATACTGATGATAATATACCACAAACTACACACACAGCAGATGAATAAGGTCAGATTTGAACAGTAGGCCTGTATAGGTATACACAAACTGGATTCCATACAATACAACAGTTGTGCCACCACAGATGTCTGACTTTACATCACAGTGCACTTTAAAGAGGATGACAGAATCATTGTATGCTGAGATGATGTTGGGAGGAGTATGTGACATAGATGTGGAGTCGCATCTTGATGTAAAATAGTCTCCTCACTCATACTTGACTGAGCACACACACAAGTTGTATACTGCGGGAACAGAACCGCAAACTATCCAGCTATGCAAGCTAGAGAACACCGTAGTTAATGCTCGTGCCAACAGACATCTGTGTGCAATACTGTCAGAATGCACTTTAGAGGAGATCACATTATCATTGTAAGTGGAGAAGTGACTGACATAGCTGTGGTCTCGCATGCCGTTTTAAAATAGTCTCCAGACTGATAGTTGAATGAACACACGTGCACGCACACACACACACACACACACACAGACTGCAGTGAGACTAGAACCCCATTTACCTAGTTACACAAGCTAGATAACAGTACTTAACACTAGTGCCATGGCACAAGTTTTCTAATTGCAATGCACATTCCCAGGGAAACCAATGTGCTAGCAGATAGTCTCAGCAGGTCCATTCTGACCCCTCATGAGTGGTCCCTCAATCAAGCAGTAGCAAACCAGATTTTCAGACATTGGGGCCAACCTTGCTGTGATCTCTTTGCCTCACCTCTAAACAAATGCAGCAAGTACTTTTGCTATGATCTCCCCAAAAGAAGAGTCACCAAGGGATGGTCTAGTCCACGATTGACCCCGGGTCTCCTTTATGCTTAGCCAAGTTTCTACAGATCCCCCAGGGAAGGAGAGAGGGTTCATTTCTTGAGCTCTTTTGGGGTCGATGGCTTGGAGAGGGTTTGAGCTCCAGAGGAAGGTAACAGACCTCTCAAAATTAACTTGTTCCTAGCAGTGAGGAAGAAAAAAAAATGAACACAGATGCCAAGTTATGGTAAATGCATAACTACTACACATGTTACCTGCAACATTATGATGATGTCATCCTCTATAAACAGCACTATGACAATGAAAATATCAGACTTTTGTGATGCTGCGAATGTTTAAGTAGTGTGTTCTGTAACTGGACTAACAAGTTAAGTAGGGGTTCGAATTTCACAACAGTCAACTTGTGTGCGCGCGTAGTCAGAAGACAGAGTCTATGCTCTAATGCCATCAATCAAGTCCCATTGAGAACAAAGTTTTACAGAGGTACATGACTACACAGCAATTTCATACAGTCCTCCCAACATCATCATCCCAACATGCACTGACGATGTAATCTGCTATAAGGGTGTTCTCTAACAATATAAAATTAAGAATTGCATTTTGGTACTAGTGTTAAGTACTGTGCTCTCTGGTCTGTATAACTAAGTAGGTAGGGGGTTCTAATCTCACTGCAGCCAACATATTCTCATGAGATACTGTTGATGTCATCTGCTAAAAAGCCTTCCCTGACAATATGAAAGACCATTCCCAAACTCTAATGGTCTCTCTGCATAACGGGTAGGATTGGGTTCCTCCTTGTTTGTTTATATACCAGATCACGGACATGTCTGTATGAAATGCAGCAGTCCCTATAGGGAAAAGGTCCTGACAGACTTGCAACATTAGAAGGACTGCTCTTATCTCTAGCACACTGATATACAGCTTGGTCTTGTGCTGGGACAATATGCCTTGGACCATCTTTCCCTGATAATGCCTCCCAGAGTTTGTGGGCACTGTGGCTATTGGAGGGGGAAGAGAGAAAGCCTACCCAACAACAGGTTCTTTGACTCCATCCAACACTGGAGATGTCTTCTGCATATCAGAGTTAGTCAGACAGGAGCAGGTAGGGGCTGGTACAGAATGGACCATTGAACAGTCAGGGTCCATTGTAGGACTCACAAAGTATCTTGGTAAGGGTATGAGAATGATGTCCACTAATACAGAACCCAGCGCCCTGAGAACTAACTGTGCTGATGGAGATGTAAGATGCAGCAAGTCCTGGACTTGCTGTCTCAGAGAAGTTATGCAATGCAGAGGTAGGGAAGCTACTTGAGTGGAAGTGTTCAGTTGTGCTCCTATAAATTCTAGATTCTGCACAGGAATCATATTTGACTTTGTCAAGTTTATTGAGATGCCCAGGGAATTGAAGATCTGTAACACGTAATCCCTGGCCTGAATCAGTTGATGCCTTGTTGGTGCAGTATGGAGCCAACAACATAAATATGGAAACACCTTTAAGCCTCAGGTGAGAAGCAACTGCCATACATTTAGTAAACACAGGAAAGTACAGTTGTGTACCAACCATAAATGTAGATGTTAGAGTGTATTCACTGTTACAGTCATTACACTTGGGTTATCCTGCTGGCAGGCTACCGCGTCCCCGGC